>NC_034596.1:9848285-9876700 GCF_900095145.1 Mus pahari | reverse complement strand
CTGATGTAGGGATGTTCCTCAGTGATGTAGGCCATTGATGTAGGGATGTTCCTCAGTGATGTAGGCCACTGATGTAGGGATGTTCCTCAGTGATGCTGTGTAGGAGATTGGGATGAGAGCAGGATGGGAGAAGAGACTTTGTGTGTCAGGAAGTAGAGTATGTTTAACTTGAAAAGGTCTTCCCTGTCTAGGTTCTTTCTATGTGGTTAGTTCCCTGAAATCCCATCCTGGGAAGTGTAATGATATCTGTAAGATATAAGGCACTTAATTACGGTGAGATCCTCTTGAGTTTCATATCCTCTTGAGTTTCACTGTCCAAATATAAATAATGGGCTCCTCTGAAAGAGCAGAATGCTGGAGCAGAAAGTGAAACCCACAGTCGCCTCAAGAGCTGACCTCAGGCTCTATGAATCGAATGTGGAGGAGAGGAAAGAGCTTTCTCTCTGGGTATACGGCTGAATTTGGGATGGAAAGGAGTGGGCCACAAGCCCAACAGTGACTAACTTGTTGAGAGTATCATGGTTGAGACTAGATGTGTTTGAATTCTGTGACTAAGCGATCAGAAGTGCATTTCTTTTTAGTGTATGCGTATTTATGTGTATCTGGGGGGGGTGCAGAAGATGAAATTTGAGTGCTTCTAGAGAAATGGGATTTAGAGTTCATGAAATTATATTGTCCATTTTCTTCTTTTCTAATATTAGATTTTTAAGCTCACATTTTGACCCCCTAACACACCCCCCCACACACACACACACACAGACAACCTTGAATGTGTTTTACTTTGCTTGACTCCTTGTCATTGCATTCCTTGTCCTGCCTGTCGTGCTGTCAGGCCATTATCCCGCAGATTAAAAATAAGCCTGATGAGGCAGGACTGGGCCCAGGCTAATATTGTCTTGTGCTCTTTCCAGGTTCAGCGTGATCTTCTGTGTCTCCCTTCCAGGCCAGCACTCTGCCTTCTCAATCCATCATGGTGTTTGGTGAGTTTTTCCATCGCCCTGGACAAGATGAGGAACTTGTCAACTTGAACGTGGGGGGCTTTAAGCAGTCTGTGGATCAGAGTACACTCCTGCGGTTCCCTCACACACGATTGGGGAAGCTGCTTACCTGCCACTCTGAGGAGGCCATTCTGGAGCTGTGTGATGACTACAGTGTGGCAGATAAAGAGTACTACTTTGACCGGAACCCCTCCCTGTTCAGATACGTCTTGAACTTTTATTACACAGGGAAGCTGCACGTGATGGAGGAACTGTGTGTCTTCTCCTTCTGCCAGGAGATCGAGTACTGGGGCATCAATGAGCTCTTCATCGACTCCTGCTGTAGCAGTCGGTACCAGGAGCGCAAGGAGGAGAGCCACGACAAGGACTGGGACCAGAAAAGCAACGATGTGAGCACAGACTCCTCCTTTGAAGAATCGTCTCTGTTTGAGAAAGAGCTGGAGAAGTTTGATGAGCTGAGGTTTGGTCAGCTCCGAAAGAAGATCTGGATTCGAATGGAAAACCCAGCTTACTGCCTGTCGGCCAAGCTCATTGCCATCTCCTCCTTGAGCGTGGTGCTGGCTTCCATAGTGGCCATGTGTGTGCATAGCATGTCGGAATTCCAGAACGAGGATGGAGAAGTGGATGACCCTGTGCTGGAAGGTGTGGAGATTGCCTGCATTGCATGGTTCACTGGTGAGCTGGCCATCCGGCTGGTTGCTACTCCGTCGCAAAAGAAGTTCTGGAAAAACCCTCTGAACATCATTGACTTTGTCTCCATCATTCCCTTCTATGCCACGTTGGCTGTGGACACCAAGGAAGAAGAGAGTGAGGACATTGAGAATATGGGCAAGGTGGTCCAGATCCTTCGGCTCATGAGGATTTTCCGAATTCTGAAGCTCGCCCGGCACTCTGTAGGGCTTCGGTCTCTCGGGGCCACACTGAGGCACAGTTACCATGAAGTGGGGCTGCTGCTTCTCTTCCTTTCTGTGGGCATCTCTATCTTCTCTGTGCTTATCTACTCTGTGGAGAAAGACGAGCACAAGTCCAGTCTCACCAGCATCCCCATCTGCTGGTGGTGGGCCACTATCAGTATGACCACAGTGGGCTATGGAGACACCCACCCAGTCACCTTAGCTGGGAAAATCATCGCAAGCACATGTATTATCTGTGGAATATTAGTGGTAGCCCTTCCCATCACCATCATCTTCAACAAGTTTTCCAAGTACTACCAGAAGCAGAAGGACATGGAAGTGGACCAGTGCAGCGAGGACCCACCGGAGAAGTGCCATGAGCTACCTTACTTTAACATTAGGGACGTTTATGCACAGCAAGTACATGCCTTCATCACCAGTCTGTCTTCCATTGGCATCGTGGTCAGTGATCCTGACTCCACAGATGCTTCGAGCGTCGAAGACAATGAGGATGCTTACAACACTGCATCCCTGGAGAACTGTACTGGGAAATGAGCAGGGGCATTTGCACAGATATCTCGTGTCCCTTCCTGACATTAGGTTACCACAGCTTTATAAACCTCAATGGGTTTGTTCAAATAAATCATTTAATTCTCAGGGTGTACCTCTTAGCCATAGTTGGACATTCATTGCTGAATTCTGAAATGATAGAATTATCTTTATTTTTCTCAGTGAGATCAATTAAAATGCCTTGTTCTGAAATTTATTTTTTACAAGAGAGAGTTGTAATACGTTTTTTGGGGGAAAAAGTAAATGATCTTGGGAAGGATTTATTGCTACGGCTTACGCATCATTCTGTATTTGCCATTCACTCACATTGAGCTAACTATAAATTACTGATGATAGAGCAGAGGCCCAGCTGACTGAAGACGACGACATGCATGTAAGATCTACAACATGAGACAATGCATGTAAATCCATGTTCATGTTCCAGACATGGGAATTAGGAGCCCAATAAACTTCTAATTTGGTATGGAGAATGCCTTGTTTCTATGTTCTTATGTCAAATAAGTACATCCTGTTATGCTCACAACTGGCTTAAAAGGACATGCTTCTGTCCGAATAGTGAGAATTTTTTCATGGCACATTAGGTGATAGTTCAGTTGGTAATGTGCTCCCAAGGTGACCCGAATTTAATGCTCAGTTAAAAACAAAAGTCAGGCATGGTGTTGCCCGTGCGACTTGCAGAGTTGCGTTTATTCGCTGGCCATCCTAGCCTACTTGGTGAATCTCAGATCAGTGAGAGACCCTGTCTTACAAAGATAGACGGTACTAAAGAATTATACCCCAGTAATCTGCCCTCTGACATCTACATACATATATGTACATATGTTCTCCTGTACACACACACATGTGCATGTGCATGAACATGAGTTTTTCTCTTCAAATATGCCCAATGATATGATACTTTTTTGTTGCATATGCTTATGGTTGGCAGGTAGAAGAACATATCCATAATTGAAACATTCTGGCTCATGTAAAATAATTAAAATGATTAACTATGTAGATGTTTGAGACATATGAACATGTGGTATACCTCAGGTATGTTTACAGTACACTTTGACTTTTTTAATTTGTACTTCCAGGATAAATCCACCCCACTCCCAAGCAACAGAGCTACTTTGTGAGTGGAGGAGAGGAATACACAAACACACAGATGTGGACCATTATGCAGAGCATCCAGTGCTAAATCTCTGAGGCAAAGGTGCCGACAGCTCTACAGTGAGCCAGCATTTTCAAACTGCCATACATAGAGGGCTAGCTGCTTCAAAACAGAAACTCCAGGCCATGAAAGGAGACATGCTAATCACCGCCAGAGCCAAAGGCACAGTTCCAGCCTATATGGAGGGAATGGTGCCTCAGACTCCATTTTGGAGATGTAGCGAGATACTAATGGGTCCTGTCAGGTTGGTTGCCAGTTCAGTCCCTGAGCTCTTTGGAATGGAGAAACCACAGGGATTTATTGCACAACATTTAATGTGTGGAGATGCATCTCATTGAAAGTCTATCTATAGGCTGTCAGGACCTATAGCACTTCTCATTCCTCTTATGATGTCTGTGACGTCGGAGAGAGACATGAAGAAATAGTTTGCTTCTAAGCTTGATGTTGATTACATAAGTGTGTCATCAGAATTCTACTCGTTTGGGAAAACCTTTTCAACCGGAATGATTTTTTGATGTTATCATAAATGTAAACATAGTTTATAGCATGAAAGTAGGAGCTCGCATCCTGTCTTATTCAATATTTCCTAGCTAATAGTGAAGTAACTGGAGGTTGCATGTACAGACATTGTCATAATAGGAAACGTGGCAGCAATAGTAGCAGCAGCCACCGTGCAAGCGACCTCAGTGAGTGCTTGTTGATGTAATCTCATTTATTCCTTGCAACGTCCCCAGAGTTTATTTCCATCTTCATTTGAAGATGCAGAAGCTGAGGTTGGCAGGAGGGATGGTTTGGTAAGTTCACAAGATGCTTAACACAGCCGAGTTTTGAACTCTAGAAGTCAGACTTCAAAGCTGGCCTCTGAACCGCTCCCACAGGAGAGTAGATTGGAGGCAACCACAGAGGAGCTGCCCGGGAAGAGAAGAGGAACTAGCGAGGACAGTCAGAGCTTGATTTTTCCTGTGCCTGAGTCAAAGGGGGCATCCTGGCTTGTGTACTTCTCCTTTTCTGATCCAGAAACCAGACATCATTGTTTACAGACTTTTCTAGAACAACTGTGAAGCTGGAACAGGCTCTGAGGGACACTGAGTAGTAGACACAGTGAATAAGCTACTTTCTTCAGGAATTTGAGTAGGTTTCAATTGGCAGAAGCTCAGGGGACATTCTCAGTCAGCACTTAGTAGTAGAGACTGCTTCTGTCTGTGTTCCTGGGAGGTCCCTCAGAGGCTACCCTGTAACCTGAGTGTCCACTGTGGCTTCCCAATACCTCTTCACGCAGGTCCCTGTCTGCGTCACACAATGAGGCTCTGGTGACAGGCAGCTACTCCTGGCTTTCCCACACACCTCAGAGATCCCTCTTGTTCCTACAGAGACAGAGGCCCCTTCTATGGAAGGTTGGACTTCCTGGCTAAACACCAACTTTGTAGGAAGCTAGTGGGGTGTGTGAACGTGAACAGCGAACAAGGGAAACCAGACAAGCCCTGTGACGTCTGGTTTTGTGTTGATGGCGTTGGGGTTCATTTCAGCTGACTGCTTCCAGGAGTGTTTGTTACCTTATAACTTGCTCTTTTTTTTTTGGGGGGGGGGGAGGTTCCTACTCTGTGAACTCTGCTTCCTTATGCATGTTTTTATCGTAGCCAGTAGGAATTTGGAAGGCCATGAATTGTGCTGAAGGACTGCCACCTTCCTAGTCCTGCACCCTGGGGGACAGTGAGAAAAGGGACAGGAGGCTGAGAGAGGAGAAAGCGGAGAGGGACAGCTTCCTGGAGGAGTTGACACCAGAGCTGTCTGGGGGCTCTGTCCTGAGCCCGGCTTAGTTCAGTTAGGGATAAAGCAGGCGTCGGTACGGGCAAGCTCCCTATTCCCTCAGACTCTGCCTCCCACTGTATACACTGCTTGCTAACTCTACCTGTTTTCTCTCTCTCCCTTTTGCTCAACACCTAATTTTAGTGGTGGTATCTTTCACCTTGAGGTGCTCTGACCTCCTACCCATTTTTTGTCTGGTAGGGGTCAGCTATGAGGTACAGGCAGAACTTTGATTGCCTGGTCTTCTTGTTTTGTCTGAACTATTTGGTCTCAGATACGTTTGTACTGATCCAGTACTCCATCTTGTGTTAATTTCCTATTTAACTCAACAGTTTTTGAGGAGTACTGTAGTTGTCCCCATCTGGAAGGTTACCGTGTGCTATTCATTGCCTTGGGGCTCGGAGACTGGTGCTGGATTTTTTGAGGGTTGATTTATAGTACTGCTAAGAAATATTTGTTAACATTTAGAAATGGGTGGTTTGTACCATATGGAATTATCAATATCTATTATTTTTGATATAGGATAATAGCAGTTTCAATATGGTTCAGTTTAGTGGTGTGAGCTTGCATTCTATAGGGGAAAAATGTCTCTTAGGTTAGACAAACAATTAGGACAGACAAATGTGTGCTATCTTAGTGAGGAATGAGTATGGGAGCCTGGGGTTTCCTGTTAACCCCACTGTTCACAGCTGCATGATCAGGAAGTGAGAAGCAATCAGAGCTTGTGTCTCTTTTGGAGGGTGTGGGTGATTGCTAGGATTTGTGGTTCTCACACTTGATAATTTATGTTCTCTCCAAGCTGTCTAAGTTCTTTCCAACTTCGTTTATTTTATAAGTGTGCCCAGTAAGAACCAGTTTTAATTTGCCAACTAATTTTCATTTTCTCACCCAGCAGAGTCCTAGCAATTGAGGTCTGACTTCTGTTGTTGGGGTCCTGGGAATTTGCTACCTTAAAGCTTTAGGTGTCAAATGTGCTTGCAAAAGGTTGTTCATCTCTCTGTGTCTGGTGGCAGGAGTGAAGGCACTTGTAGTTCTGGTAGCCAGGTTGGGTGAAAGGTTTCCTGGGAAAGCATGGGTGCATGGCTTTTTTGGTTCACACATCACTGGTGGCTTAACCTTGCTCATTTGCAGCATCTGTTAACTTTGTCCTTCTTAGGCAGGATGCGAGAGTGTTTCGGGGAATAGGAGAGAGGAGGGGTGAGCTGGGGGGGGGATAAAGACAAAGAGCTTTTAGATGGTTAAGCACTGTTTAAGGTCACAGGACTTGACAACGTGGGGCAGCTTGGAGAGGACTTCAGGGGTCATATCACTGTAAATTTTTCAGTGAGGAAAAATGAGTTGCTCTTGGTCATGTAGCAATACAAAGACTAAATCCATCCTAGAACATAATGACAGCTCTGGCTTACACACGCACACAGACACACAGACACACACAGACACACACAGATACACACACACACACACAGTGTCTTTAGTGTGTGCACAGTGTCTTCAGTGTTTGCACATATTTGTACATGTGTGGGGTGCCTCATAGTTGATGTCCAGTATATTTATTATGTTTTCATAAAGGAGGGAGAAAGTATTAAGTTTTCCCATTTCATAAATATCCAAGTGCGGTCAGATTTTCGGTTGAGCACCTGACACCTTTCCGGAGAGTATGTGTTTTTTATTACAGCTGGAACAAGTTGCCACTTATGTGGTGGTTTGAAGCAAT
Organism: Mus pahari; assembly: GCF_900095145.1. Taxonomy (NCBI): domain Eukaryota; kingdom Metazoa; phylum Chordata; class Mammalia; order Rodentia; family Muridae; genus Mus; species Mus pahari. Next base: position 9,869,566 of record NC_034596.1, on the reverse strand, counting down.
GAAAATTTGTTTTCTGATTTTGAACTCGAGTTCTAGGAACTAAAATGGAGACATCAAGAGAGCTGGTTCTTCTGGAGGCTTTAGGAGAACAAATCCTTTTCCAGCCTCCAATAGCTTGTACCATATCATACTAGTCTCTGCCTCCACGGCCACATTGCCCCACATCTGTGTCAGGTCCCCTTGGCTGCTATTCCTACATTAAAATCTCACCCACACATGCAGTCATTGTGTGATATAAGGTGACAGTCACGGGTACGAGAGACTGGGACCTGGTTATCTTTGTGGGCTCCCACATCCATCGGTGAGGACAACTCCAAGTAGTTACACAGCCACTAAGCAGCTTTCATTTTAATAGTGTGCTATTATCAGTGTATCTTCCTAGTCAGGAATGACAAGCAGTAGGAGCAGTGCATAAGAACAGGCTTTTACATCAGACAATCTGAATTTTAATACTTGCTTTGTCTTTGGTCATGGGTGAATTGTTTTAAAAACAAGATTACTTTTTTATTTAGGTAATTACATACATGTGTAGAATGTATTATGATCATATTTACTCCCACTACCCTTTCTTACCCCTCTCCATCTTTTCTTTCTCTCTCCTATCTCCCTCACTAGTTTCTCCTCTTTACCTCTGTGTCATGTCTGTCTGTCTGTCTGTCTGTCTGTCTGTCTCTCTCTGTGTGTGTGTGTGTGTGTTTGCGTGCGTGCGCAGGTTTTGTGCAGGTAAGCACATTTGTGTGTTCATGACTGTAATGGTTACCTCATATCCAGAAGGTAGCATTTCATAGGGCCAATCTCCATTCTCTGGCTCTTGAAGTCTTCCTAACCTGTTTTCTGTGATGCCCTCCGAACCTTGTAATATAGATGTCTTGTTTAGGACTGAGCACTCAATAGTCACTTATCCTCCACATTTGACTCATTGTGAGTCTTTACATCAACTGTTGCCAAAAGAAGCAAAAAGAAGCTTCTCTGATCCAGCTGGACAGTAGCACCACTCTGCGGGCACAGCAAAACGGGTAAGCAGTTAGATGGCTTGTCTAATAGGAAAGCCTGAGCAGTACATTCTAGGGGCTGTGACATCCTCAGCCATAGGCTTTGCGCCAGGCTTGTTGTACCAGGTGTATGTTTGTTCCTGTTGGGCAGACCTCAAATTCAATCAGAAAGCAGTTGGTTAACTCCATAATAGCCATGCCACTATTGCACTGGTGGGCACATATGCTGGGCAAGTTCTTTAATCTCTGTGAGCTTCCATTTTTGATTTGTATAGGGAGATAATACCAGTTGTGTCATAGAAATAAGCTAGAAATTAAATGTTGTGGCCTGTTTATAATGCCTAGTGTAGTGGTTGACATACAGTATATAAGTATGTAATAATACATAAATGGATTTCCATATTGTAATACAGTGCCCCTGTTATCTCATCTCAGTGAGCACTCTTGCTGGCCCAAGAGCTGTCAGAACTTCTACAAGTATCAAGACAAAGATAATTTAGGAGGCTCAATTAATATGAAAAACCACTGATGCAGATTCTAAATTATGAAAATTAAAATCCTAGAGAGGAGAAGCATAAAGAACGTTATACAATATAAACTTTAGGGAGAATTGCAATGAATTTTTTTTTTTTGAAAAACAAAAGTTTGAAAAGCAATAGGTTGAAAGATGGAACAAGCACTCAGTCTAGAGTCGGAAGAGCTTTTGCTTCCGTGTCTGAAGGGATCATGGTTGTGAAGATATGGACATGCTTCTCGTGTATTCTATAAATACTTAGTAGCTTTTTCCAACAGGACAGTTTTTTTCCTTATAAGGACAGAGAAACAACTAAATATTCAACTCCCAGTGGACTTAAGTACATCATTAGAAACAAACATAAATTATCAATAAGTAGAACATTTGGTTTTTGAAGCATTGTGTACCATTTGAACACAACTTTCCTTGAAGTGAATCCTGCCAGTCACCAACATGAATGTGCATCTTACTGGGAAGTTCACTGTACTGAAAGCCAGAGGTACTGAAGCACACACAAGAGTTGTTTCTCCAGGAGCAATTAGATGATGCAATTGCGCCTTGTCTGTAGCGGGCCAACAGGCTCTATTCCCATTGGAGTGGGGACACATGCTCCGGTATTTATAAACTCAGAAAGATGTTTGTCAGCATGTGTGGTGCACACATTCATTGCTGAGAGCCGGTAAGAAATAGCTTCCTTGTTTCCGAAAAGCTAATGATGGATTCATAAATTCTGTCAGCAATTCTATTGTTGCAGTGGAGTCTCTCTATAGATAGCAATTCTAGCATGTGAGGTTCTAATCTTGGGCCAGGCAGAATGCAAGGCTCTGAGTTGGATGGTTCTGTCCTTCTTTGGGCCAACTTGGCTGATGCCAGAGGCAAAGGGTCTTGGTGCAGAAAGCATGGTGTCACAGAGAAAAAGACCCATGAGAGTCACAGTGCTCAGAATTCTCGTCCTTATCCCCTTTCCTGCCTCAGACATGAAACCTGGAGAGACAGCACAGGCCCAGGGTTACCTCATGGCTGGGGTCGGTAGGATTTCTGAAGTCTTTTCAGGTTCTCCAGGGTGTTGGCTTTGGTGGGAATGGGCTCATGTTTCCCTAGTTTGTCTCTAGGCCAGCTTCACATAGAAGAGAACTCTCTATAAGGTTCACAGGCTAGAGCTAACCTCTCCTCACTAGTCCCTTGGATCCTTTGGATCTGGGTGTGACCCAGGTTCTAACTTTTAAGCTTTGTCTTTTGTTTACCATTCACCCTGGGTCTTGACAAATCATTTGTGTCTCATTCCCATTCCCATTCACTCCCTCAATCAACAAGGTATGTGTGACCCTATTTTAGACCACTATGTGAATCTACCCTAAGCAGTCTCTTACGTCAACCCCACTCTCCAGCTGGCAGGGGCTGAGCCCAATCTGCTGAAGCCCCTGTAGAAAGGGCCGAGTATCTCTTTTGTTCAATAGAAATGTGATACGGGCGACTGTGTGACCATGCTGTGACAATGGTAAAAAGAGAACAGCTCCTGTCGATCATTATCAGGCTGATGTGCATGATTCAAGCCGAAAAACAGCACAGGCCTTGGACATCAGGCGGTTCAGGACCTGATTTTCCCACTCTCTTGATTTATAGCAAAGATCAGGTTATCCAACTTTTCTGAGGTCTCCCTTTCTGAGTCCCTTAAGGTGGACTATCAGTCTATCTCACAAAGTTAAGGCAATTCATATTAAGAGTTCTTAATAGGCACTTCTTATGTTTCAGTATAAACTGTCTCCTAAGTGTTAAAGGCTTGATTGGAATTGATTGGCAGCAGAAATCGCTAATGATATTCATGCATTGGTCCATTGATATATTCATAATTGAATGGATTATTGGGAGGCTGTGGGAACCCTAGTGGGTAGGAGTTACTGGGAGGAAGTAGATCACAGAGTGAGCACTTTTGAAGAGTATGTTGGTCTCTAGTCTTTCCTTATTCATTCCTCTCTCTTTGGGTCCTCGCCACCTCCCTCCTGCGCTCTCTCTCTCTCTTACTTAAAGTCTCAGCTAGAGTAATAAGCCAAGGAAAATAAATAAAAAGAACTCAAACAGAAAAGAAAGACATTAAATTATTCCTATTTGCAGATGACATAATGTGTGTGGCAGTGGACCATGCCAGGAAACTTGGTAAGGTTGAGAGGTTTAGAAGCCTGGAACCTCTGAGACAGTAGGAGCTCCACCTGCTTCCAACCAGGCCCCTGTCACGTGACCACACTCCCTACATAGGAATGTGACAGAGTTCTCCATGCTAATGTGGTATCTAGCAGCCCTGAGGGGTTAGCCAGTAAGCTTTCCTTTCCCGAACATTTCTTTCTGCAAAAAGTGTTTAATCTCTGGGCCACCCTGAGGAGGTGATATGCACCCATTTTCCACTATGAGCAATCAATAAACAGTTTCAAAGCAAGGACTGTCTTTTTCACCAAGAACCTCCATGGAGAACATGGAAAAGGCTTCAACTATAAACCCTTACCACCTAAGTCTCCCCCACAGGGCTCTGTGATCCTGGACTCGCCACTTCTGAGCTAAGCCTGAATTCCCCATATCCTATCCCTGGGCTCCTCATCAAAGGCCCATGTTCCCCTGTCCCTCTGTTCCTGACTCCTCTTCATGGTTTCTAGTAGTGCCTGGATGCCCAGGAGTCAGGGAACCCCAGCTTAGGCCTCCTGCATCTTAGGCTGCATTTTTCTATCCCCTGAGCTATGTATTGGTGCTTCCCTCGAGCCCAACCCCTGACGGCAAATGCAGTCTAGCATGTCTGCACCCAGAGGTGTTCTCTCATTCCAGCAGTGGGTCGAAACATAAAATCACAATAATGAATAATGAAACCTTGTAAAATAACCACGTTCTAGCCTTATAATCACCTGGCCATTCTCTTACATGCGTGTATATGTGTGTGCACATGTGTGTTAGGTACCAGGACATGCTTGTGGATACTAGGAAACAATTTCAGGTGTCATTATTTTGTTATAATCTTCTTAGTTTTTTTGAGACAGGATTTCTTGTTATTCTGATTCAGCTAGGTTGGCTGGCTAGCCAGCCACAGGGAGCCTCCATTTCTCAGTGTTGGGATTATAGCACACATTTCTAGGTCCAGCTTTTTGCCATAGCTCCTTAGGCTCAAACTCATGTCCTCATGTTTGCATGGAAAGCCCTTAATGACTGACTTATCTTCTGGAGCCCTCACCATCACCTCTGTGCTTTGATAGCCATTCATGTTCTACCTGCTGCTTCTCTGTGGTCTCTCTTAGCATCCTTACATTGGCTGGTCTTGCTTCCCTGCCTATTTTTCCTTATTCTGTTGCATCTCCTCATGTCACTGTAGCAGTCATTGCATTGCAGTCCTTCCTCCCCTTCTTTCTGTATTCCTCACTTCTTGTGCTAATTAGTGCAACAATGGAGTTATGCAACAAAACAAAGCCCCATGCTCTGCTCTCGTGAACTCTTTAACAGGAAAGATGGACTGTCATCAAGGAACTGTGAATATAAATGAGGTAGTTCACTTATGACCAATGTTGATATGAGAACATGCAATGTCCTTTCTTCCCATAAGAAGTGAGGTACAAATTGATATTAAAGGAAGAATATGAGTTAAGAGGTAGTTAAAGGTAGTTAAATGGGAATGTTCTTGGCAGAGACGATGGCATACACAGAGGACCTGGGCAGGAGAAGCCAGTGCATTGCTGAGTCGGGCTTGAGTGGCTGCCTGGGAATAGGAGTGAGTGAAGCTGAGAAGTGCCTAGGCAGGGGGCATATGGCCTGGTGGGTGAGCCAGAGTTCTGGTCTGTATCCTGTGAGTATTTTGGACATCTCATGAATGGATTTTAATGTTACCTTCAAATGTGGAGAACACAGAAAGGAGGAGATCAGCTGGATCCGAGGCTGGAATGGAGGTTCAGTGTAATAGCCAGCAAGAACAGAGGCTGAGGCTCACCTGAGTGCCTGTCAGTCCAGAGAGTACTCTCACCTCACTAACTCAAGTGTCTGCTGTGGAAAAGCTCTCTTCCTCAGAACAAAGAACCTCATGGAATTCCTGAGGAATTGCTGTCACATGTGTCTGTTTCTCTAGTTTTTCTATCCACAATGACTCCAGCAGTCAGACTGCCGAGTCAACAGTTAAAGCCAGATACTAACCTGCCACCAGTCTGTATCCAGAAGGGATCCAAAGAGTGGCCCTCCAAGAGTGGCATCCTGAATCACACCAGTTCTTGGAGAAAGCCTCTACCCTCTTTGACCTTCACAAGATGAGAAGCTGTCCCTTTGGCACTCGGACTGGGACGCCACTGGTCCAGCTGGGGAGTCACAAGCAGTCAGGGGTATATGAAATCATTTTTGCCTACAAGCCTAGGGGTTATGCACATGCATAGTGAGTATTTATGGTCATTAAACTGTAACTGAAGTATGTAATGGAGTTAGAGCTTGATTGTGAAGTATCTCTCTCATTTATTTTTCCAGTGACACCCTTTCTCCTCTATTTGGATAAGGGAGGAGTTCAGAGCCTTAATTCACTTTATCACTGCTTCGGAGATAAAATACCCTGACACAAAGCAACTCAGGACAGAGAGAGAAAGAGAGAGAGAGAGAGAGAGAGAGAGAGAGAGAGAGAGAGAGAGAGAGAGAGAGAGAGAATTTATCTTACCTCTCTATTCTAGGTTATGGCCTATCACAGCAAGGAAGTCAAGGCATGGAGGAATTTCAAACAGCTACCCACAGCACATCCGCAGCCATGAGCAGAGCATGAACACACACATTCTTCTCTGCTGCTCAGTTTCTTTCTCTATACAATTCAGAACTTAGATTCCTGAGAGAGGTACTGACCATTTAAGGTCGTGTCCTCCTACATCGGTGAGCTTAATCAACACGTGCTTCTAACCCCTGAAGCCACACGTACCCACAGACCAACTTGATTGTGACAAATGTCCCCACTGAAACTCTTCCAATATGATTCTAGATTGTGTCAAGTTGACAAAGTGAACTATTACACTTGGTAAATTTTGGTTGAGTTAATATGTAATTTATTTCAGGAAATCGTATCTTTTAAAAAATATACAGAATCAGGAGAGGGCAATTGGACTGAGAGCAAATCGGAGAAATCCTAAGTCTAAGGAAGGACTTTGGTGGGCACTGCTTAGGTGTGCAACACGGAGAAGGGATGGAATTAGGAGATCATTTGAGAGGACAATGAGTGTGGATAGAAGCTTTCGCTTTTAAATGTGGGGAAAGAGAGGGAGAGTCTCAATCAAAAGATTTCAGGGGAGTCTTTCCCTATGCCCAGTAGACTAATTCTGCTTGAAGTTCCTTCTACAGTTTACCAAAGTTCCACAAAGTTGTTTGAGGTCTTGTCTCTGCAGTTAGATGACTTCATGTATTACATGGACAGAGAGGCCGAAGCACGGCTCGAGGAAGCCCAGACACTCTGCTCTCCAAATCTATGCTGATGTCTGGATTGTTTCTCTGCTCTGTTTCTGGCTGGATCTTAGGGTTGGCACGGAGCTTCCTAGGATTGCAGGGTATGAGTGGAACATCAGCAGAGCAATTTTAAATAAACACATCCATCAGCCCTTTCTGAGCTCAAAATAAAATTATAAGCTGTCAGGATTAGAAAGCTTTGCAGAATCATTTAGCATTTCACAGATGAGGAACCCGAGACATATCATAGGACATCAGACCACTTCTTGGGAAAAAAACCAAGATCTTGATATTCTTAAGTCCTAGGGCAAATCGATCTTCCCTCTTTGTGCTTCTCATGAGTTCTGCTCACATTCTCAGACCTAGAGCCTCAGCGGATGGGTAGGAAACACTCTGTACCTGCTGAGATTCTTTTGGTTGTAAGCCAACCAACCAACAAACAAACGCTTATAGCTAACAAAAGCTTCAAGAGGGATTCATTAGAGAATTTGCTCTGGGTACCACACAGATGAAGGCGACAGATCCTGAGTGACCAGGACTAAGTATCTATGTTCTGGGAGGCCTATGTGGTGATTGCCTCCAGCTATTGCGGTTTTGAGATCTATCTTATTCATGGGGTTCTTTAAAAAATAATGTTTTTGCTCTAATTAAAAATCGTTAACTTGAAACACGTTAAAGAGTCGAAAACACTATACTGGGTCTGGGGACCTGAGTCAGGAGGTAAAGTGCTTGCCACACTGAGGATCTGAGTTCAAATCCTCGGAAGCAGAGAGCCTGTCTTCATAACTCCAGTGCTCCTACAGGAAGATGAGGAGTAGAGATGGGACAATCTCCAGAAACTCATAGGCGTTTGCAATGCAAACTAGCCTGCTGTATGCAATAGTAGTCAACGAAAACAACAACAGCAACACCCATCTCAAACAAGGTGAAAGGCAAGGATTGCCACCCAAGGTTGTCTTCTGACCTCCACACGTGTGTGCAGGCTTGAGATTGAAGACACAACACAACTAAACACAACACAGCACAATGCACACACACACACATTAAATGTGAAAACTATTACAATGATTCTTATCTATTCAAAATTAAGTTAGGACTTTTGTGGGTAACAAGCACATCTGCCACCATGAGGATTAAAATTAATGTTTATGAATGTGGTATTTGTGACTTACAAGAATTCCTGTGTTTGAACTCTGACTCACAGTGCTACTATGTTGCTGTTGAAGAGGCCTTTTGGAGACAGATAGGACCTATGGAACTCAAGAGAGTAGGGCCGTCATGGTAGAATTAGTGTCTCTGTAAGAAGTCAGAGAACTTTGCATTTCTCTTTGGCCATGGGAGGACACTTAATAAAGTGGCCATCTGATTCTCTCAGCAGCTGGATCTTGGACCTCTCCATAGACCCATGATGGATTCATGTCCGAAATGAGCCACATGAAAGGGTGGCTTTGTGAGCGGCTGGTTTGCAAGCTCACTGAAGACGCTGGTGGCAGGAAGGTACAGCACAGGTTTCTGAGGGACTTGTCTCTAGCTCCCGCCATTCCTGATCACTGAGCAGAACCAGTTTGCAGGTAAGGAGTGGTTAACTTTCTCGTCTTACTCTGGCTGGCTGGTTGGCCTTTGCAGCCGAGAGTGCTGTGAGCCTCCATGGGCAGCACCAACTGTCCAGGGAAGCATTTAGGTTGATGGATTTCTCCCGAATCCCTGTGCTCATCTCTCACTTGAAAGACTTGCATCTTTCTTTGATGCTGCCCTGCTTCTGCTTCTGTTTCCTTTGAATGGAACTCCACGCCGAAGCTGACCCATGTAGGGCTCCTCAGAGCTTATTAAATGATTTGCTGAGGTAACTCGAGTTGGGAGTTCACCCAGTTTTTTCTCTATTAAACTTCAAAAGCCTATCACTGAGCTTCTCGTTATAAAGCACTTTTCTTACATTCCATGTCTCTGAGCAGCCAGTGTAAGGAACTTTGACCAACTCTTGCCTGCTATATATTTCATATATCCTAATACCACTATAGAGAACAGGTTCTCACAAGTACAGAAACAGAGGAAAGTTGAGCATCTAGATCAAGGGTGAATCCAGGAGTTCCCATGTTTGTACTGTGTATCACGGTTTTGTAATGCAATGTAATCTACTGATGACCCACTGGGTACTTGCCTTGTATCTTTTAAAGGGATATCTGTGCATCAAACATTAATCAAACCAGAATCACTTGCCTGGATTCTACTGAGGATTCCCAATAATCTTTCTTGTGAGAAGCATGACTCTCTCCCTTCATCCTAGCTTCTATTCCTAGCCATCACTTTGAGCTATTTGTTTGATTTCAGGGATGACTGGTCTTCGAAAATTTTTTTCCTGCCCTTCCTCCATTAAAGCAGGCAATTTCAAGTTTGCAGCATTTATTAATTATAGAATTCTTCCATTCAGATAGATCTCCATAGGATATAACTGCTAGGTTAGGAGAAGGCCACTTTAGAAAAATCTGACATTGGTAGAGTTATGCGTTTGTGAAAGCGAGGGTATCTTCCTCAGGACTTTAGACACATATATGTGCCTCCTTTCTTGGAGTTTTACAGACATCAGTCATTTCCTTCCATTATACCTTTTGAGTCCAGTTAGTAGAAGTAATAGAATCTTAAGATCATTTTGTTTCTGTTAAGGCCCAGTGATTTATAAAGATCTTTTCCCATGTAGTTTCCTCATTATTTTGGGAAGATAGAATAGGGAGGGTAGGTTTCAATCCTCTGATGTCTGTGGCCTGATACAAGGTTGGATTGCTTTATTTAGAAGACTGTAGTTCAGTCATGACTGAGTCATTACATCTCTGGATTGATGCTTTCCTTCTGTTGTTCTTGGATCATTAAGAATGAGAATCTCTCTCGTTACTGGGGGATTGACTGAGTAACAACCTTTTATTAAATAAGATGGAGAAAAGCACAGCTAGGAGATGGAGGATAAAAAAAAACAACCCAGATTTTGTTTGGTGCTGGTTTTTAGAAATACATTTTCATGTAGTTTTAGGCTGGCCTCAGGCTTGCAATGTAGCTAAGGCTAGCCTTGAACTCCTAATCCTTCTATATCCACATCCCAAGTGCTGAGATTATAGATGTGTGACATCATTAAATCCCTTTGTTCTGACACATCTGAGTCAGCTCTAGCTCCTTTACTTTAGCTACCTTGGACAACAAAGACCATGGTTATCGACTCTTTCCTTTGAATTAAGCTTTATTATTTGCATCTGAAAGAGTCCTACCTGGTACAATTGATAAGCATTTTATCATGGAAACACTTTTCTAAAAAAAAAAAAAAAATTGGTTCAATTACCTGCATGTTAATTTTTCTCTTGTCTTTGGATGTCAGCCAGTCTACAGAGTGGATAGTAGTTGGTACACTCACCTTCTATGTAGGGAAACAGGCAGGTGAATTTCAGAAAGATGAGGAGGTCTGCTACTTGGCTTTCTAGGTAAAGTACAAGCCAGTTAAATGTAAGTTTCAGATAACTCAATTCGGGCCGTATTTATGACCTCAAGTTAATTGCTTATCCAAAATTCAAATCTAAATGTAATGTGTTTTTCCAGGGAAACTTAATCTCCTTAAATGACTCTATTTTTTTTTTTTTGAGTATGTTTGTTTTGGCTTAGGTGTGAAATGGTCCATTAGAGGCTCATGGGTTTGAGTGTATGAACTCCAAATAGTGGCACCATTTGGGAAGCTTTGGACCCTTCAGCAGGTAAGCCTTGTTGAAGGAAGTAGATCACTTAGGGGTGAGCCTTGATATTTTGTAGCCAGGGTTGACTTCCTGTTCATTCATCTTCTGTTCATTCATCATCATCTTCATGCAGAACATAACCAGACACCCGTTCCTGCTTCCATGCCTTTTTACACTATGATGGACTGTATTCTTCACGGAACTATGAGGCAACATGTCAAGTTAACTAACTAGTTTAATGCATAATGTAATATTTGAGATTGCTAAGGCTAGGACATCATTGTAGCCAAGTATCTTTCAAACTTAACAGGGTATCTTACATTTTTATTGGTTGAATCTGGCTACCTTATCTACTACCCAACCTAATTATTTGCTTGCTCCAGATGACAAGGTGCCTGCGTTTTGGTTTGCAACAATTCATCCTTTCTTCTTGCTCCACAGTCAAAGGAGAATGCCTGTGTTCAAGCTTCAGATTTCACAGTGGGATATTTGGTAGCCTGTGTCAGCAGGGAAGGTATCCCTTGTAGAACTAACAATTTAGGAGGGTCTCTTGCTGGTTGGGCACTGAGGAGAAGTTTCATATTTCTTTAACTCAGTCATTCTTATATGAAGTAGAGAGATTTCACTTGTTTCCATTCTAGAAAGTAAGAAACTGAGAGCCCCAAAGGTTATTTGCTTTAAAAACTCCAGGTTAGGTTGAGTCTAAACCAGGCTTATAGTTTCTCGAGGGAGAGGATGGGGCCTGGTGTCTCCTTATAGATCATATTCCAGGGCTCAAAGACAGAGGACCAGAAAGACAATGGCTGCTTTTGGACCAGAGAGCCTGTGATCCGTACTTTCTGCCCACACGCAGCTGGGGAGAGTGGATATTTTGACCAAGTTTCTCTTCTGTGCTTTTCCTTAGGATGTTAATTAAAGTGAGACAGATGGTTCTCAAATGATGAAAAATGTACAAATTCATTCGTGATTAGAGAAATGGAAATGAAATCCCACAATACTCCTTCTCATGTATCAGATGAACAGCGATTAAGAAGTGGAACACTATATTCCATTAGCAGGAAGGGCAGGGTAGTTACACGTGCTGCTGGTAGGAAGCACAGGGAACAGGTTACAAGTCAAGAACTTGGCAACACCACGTGTAACTCTCTGTATATCTGTACATTCTCTCTCTCTCTCTCTCTCTCTCTCTCTGTGTGTGTGTGTGTGTGTGTACACTTGCACACTTATGTGAGAGCATGTCCATGAAAATATGTATGCATGTGCATGTGTACTCTGTACATATGTGCACATGTGTTTACTTGTTCCTGTGCATCTGTGTGGTGGTCAAAGATAAACATGTTAGGTGTTTTATACTGTCACTTTCCACCTTAATTTTTAAGGGTGCACCTCTTACTGAACCTAGAATTTCCTATCTTGTGTAGACTCCCTGTCCAGTGACCACCAGGGATCTGTCTGTCTCTTTCCCATCCCTGTCCTGGGGATACAGGAATGTGCTGGTTTAATTAGTAATATTGTACCAATGCTAATTTCCCACATATATAGTCATTTTTTTTTGTGCTTTAGTAAAATGCTAATATTCAGGCAAGCTTGGTGAAGGATTGTTTATTTACTTTATAATGTTTCTGCCAATTTAACGTTATGCCAAAAGTAAAAAGTTAAATAATAAAACAAAGCGTATTTGCCCTCACCCGATGTGGGGCATGATCCTGCTCAGGATTGGGAAAACCATGAACGAAATAGCTACCCAAATTCCATTTAATTAGGTCCAGTGTATTTTGGAGGGAAGGCTGTGGCTGACCAGGGAGTGGAGTTTGGGGAGTCTCCTCAGTGGGAAGGGAGAATGGAGGGGAAGCAGGCAGTTATCAGACATAATATTGCTGTAGTTTATTGTAGGGTAAAACTGCCTAGACAACTGGTTCAAAAGCAAGTCTGAGATGGATGTTCTTGGAAGCAGCTCCATTATTTTAAAGTCTCATCTTGTGTGTTTGAGAGATTTCTTGTCCTTTTCTAAGTCACAGGTTATTTGTGATATATATTCAAATGCCTGAACCATCAAAACAATATGCAATCCCTCTAGTTCTGTGGCATTGTTCAGTCCTACAGATAACATAAAAGCTATGAAATACTTAATTTAAATAATATGGGTTTCTTTTCTCCCACATGATTTACTCAAAATGCAATGCTCTTAGTTTTAAATATATATATACTTGATGGGTGGGTCAGGGTGTCCTCAGTCAGGGCGACTTAGGTGTATTTATCATTCCTAATTCATACTTTATTGGAAAAGACCGATTACCTGCCTTTTACTGCCGTTCTGAATTATTTTTGCCAGAGCTGGGCTTTGGATTTCAGAGATAACTCACCAAAATATTAAATCCTTGATCCTATGGTGATAGAATGAATTCATGCGTGTGTGGGGGCTCTTTTTAACTGGTACCGTCTTTATACTGTGTCTTTACTGCTAGCTTCTGCATGTCAACTAAGACCCAGGTAGGTCTGGGTAAGATGCTCTCTCTGTGGTGTGGCTATAACTCACAGGGCCTCCTTTCCTGGATTTCTTTGGGGCTAGATGATTTGCTCACTGGGTTGACTGATTCATCATTCCCATAACCCTGCTAAGATTCAAGGAAGTTAAATACCTTCCTCAAGGTCACAAGTCTAATAGACAGTGGAGCTGGGGTCAGCCTTCAAGCCTGGGGAACTCTTTCCTGAGCTTACCACGTAACCCAGAGAGAACAACTCAACTTAGCTCAAGTCAGCTAGGAATGCTTTCTCTTGTAAAGAAGTCACTCTGAAAGATGCTCCATCTGGTAGATCTTACAGATTGGTCCATGCAGGGAGACCGAGAGCAAGCCCAGCTTTACCATCTGTGAACTTCAGAAACCCATGGCTTAGTACTCCACAGTGGGGAATGCCAACCAAGGCTTCTCCCTGTTCATGCTAGAGGAAGATTTTGTGTATGTTTGGGGGGAAAAAAGCAAAAAGCAAAAAGCACAGCTTGGGATCCCAGCAGCCTGTGAGTTCTGCATCATGGTCACATTCCTTGGATAAGTGAATTTACTTCTTCATGCTTCTGTGATTTTTTTTAATGAAGTGAGGATGGCAATACCTATTTCATAGACATAGGGGAGGATTGAGTGATATAACAGAAAATGTACCCAGCACACAGTAGGGGTTGAGTAAACAGTTGTAATTATTCTGACAAGCATGAGTAATTCTCAACCTCACACCACCCTATCTGCTCCTTCCCAGAGCTCAGGCTATTTCTAACAAAGAACAAAGTTTCAAAGCCTGCTACCTCTTGAAATAAATTTCACTTCTAAAAGACAGACACTCTACCAAGGAGAAAAATGGTAGCTAGCGCAGGCTTTTGTGCAGGTTTTATTTGTATGCATAACCAAGTGTGTCTTCTTTGTTTGGAAGATGAATTTCATTCTAATGGTGCCAGCGGAGCTTTCAAAATCTCATAATTGCCATTCCTCACAGGCTCCACACTGAGACAATAAAAGAATGGGCTGGACAGTTCAGATCGGATGTGGAGATGGGTGTGCATTTAAAAGCATTTCAACTTCCCTGAGTCATCCTGGTCTGTACAGATATGCAGATGAGTTATATTGCAGAGTCAGCAACACCAGCTGCAGGAACTAGAGATCGTGCAATGGTATAAATCAGGCTTGAGGAGGCTTCCTGGCCTTGTTGTTTGTTAGCTATTGCTGTGAGAGAGTGTGTGTCCCAAGGACCTACGCTTGGTTAGGAAATGTGATCTTCCAGGTGGCAGTGTTAAGAGGTGTCAATAATTAGCATCTTCTTATAGAGTAATTTAAACTATGATGGGCAAACTCTTAATAATTCATTTGAAGGTTTAGGAGATAAACTTAGATAAATGTTCTGTGAACTGGATCAGAAAGTTGCAAAAGAGCAAAACATTAAAAAAAAAAAATCAATGTAGATTCCCTGATATCGGATGTATGGAGTGGCCACAAGGAAAGAAGATGGGAGAAAACAGAACATAATTAAAAAAACTGATTAGAAATAACAAACCAAATATGTATTCATATTTAAAGAGTCACACAGTGCTCAATCTGTGAATTTTAAAAACGTAAGTTTTCTAAGAGGCAAAATACCGTCTCAGGATGCTATGAATTTCTCCCCAAAGAAAAAAAGAGTTTATATAAAAAAGGAAGAATAATTAAAACTTATTGTGTGTGTGTGTGTGTGTGTGTGTGTGTGTGTGTGTGTGTGTGGTGTACTGGTCTCAGTAAATGCATGTTCACATGTGAGTGTGCAAATGTGTGTACCCATGATGTTTCTGTGTATGTGTATGTACATTCATGAGTATGTGCAAGCATGTGGAACAGAGGCTGGCATCAGGTATTTTTCTGGATCACTCCACACCATATGGAACCCAGAGATTGCTGATCTGGTTGGTTTAGCTATCCATTCTATGCTTCTCAACCATGGGATGTGCATTCATCCAGTTTTTATGTACATGCTGAGACCTAAACTCAGGCCTTCACACTTTTAAGAGTGATCACTTTACACTTTACCTGAGTCATCTTCTAAGTCCGAAAACATATTTCTCCAAAATTAGTGGGAAGCCAGAAAGTGACATTGGGTAATTTTAACTTTTTGAGAAAAAGTAATTTCTACTTCACCACTGTACAACCAGGCAAAATGTCAGTAAATCATAAAGATAAGATAAAGACAATTTAACATCCAAAATCAATTGAATTGCTCAGGAAGAACATGGAGGGTGATCCTAGTAACAATGTTTTGGTACAGAAAACGTGACATGTGTTTCAGGTCGTAAGCAAGAGGGCACCAAGTTGGGATGGAACAAGACACAGGCGCCTCAGAAGAGACTCCAAAGAGTGTGTTCACTCATGTGCCATGACGCATGTGTCTGTAGATTCTTCGCCTCTATGCTGAAATACCTAGGAAAATCAACATAAAGAAAGAAAGGTCTGTTTGGCTTTTGGCTTGAGAAGTATGTGGTAGTCCATGATGGCTGCTTCTATTGCTGTAGTGCCTGGAG
This sequence comes from Mus pahari, assembly GCF_900095145.1. NCBI lineage: Eukaryota > Metazoa > Chordata > Mammalia > Rodentia > Muridae > Mus > Mus pahari. The sequence continues at coordinate 9,853,882 of NC_034596.1, read as the reverse complement.
TGAAATAGGCTGTCACTGCCTGGAGGGTAACGAAGCTGCTCACCTCAGGGCGGTAGGGAGAGAACGTGAAAGATTGCAAAGGGTCTAAGATATTGCCTTCCATGGTAAGCTCCTGTGACCCACTCCCTCTAATTAGGCCCCACCTCTTGCAGCCCATTTAACCGTGAACTCATTGAGAGTTTAAGCCATTGACCCTTATGATTGAGTAGCTACCCAACAGTGCCTCCACCTGGAAAGCAAGCCTTAGATACCCAGCATCCTCGAGGGGACTATTTCCTGTTTAATGTCCATTACAACATATATGAAAGGAACATGTAAGTTACTTGATGCATCTGATATTGAGAAGAATAGGTTGGAGCATACGGGGGAAAACTGTATGGTAGATATTTTTGGAAAATCTAAAGTAATTATTTTCTGGGAATTATATCAAATTCTCAGGGAAATGAGTTGAAATCATGGTGCCTATCTGATCTACGAATAACATTCTCATATTTCTTATAATGTGAACACCGAATAATGAGTTAACTGGAAATGTGACAGCACATATTTGAAAACTGGACAATGTGTGTGCAGACATCTGCCGCTCGTCTCTTTATTTTCATTAGCGATAAGCTGGCAGATAACATCTAAACACCACAGCAATCAGGATATAGTGAGTTTGTTCTTCACAAGTGTGGCTTAGAATACATTAGTAGCCTCGGGGCTGAGGGCTCAGGGCAGAAAAACCCAGGCAGAGGACTGAATTTCTTTGTTTGCTTTAATTTTCTTTACTGTGCCTGTAAACATTCTACTACTGACAACCCCTGGCCCAGGATTTTATTATGAGGTCCTAAAATGAAAAGACTGTCATTAACTCTGTAATGCTGCTGCCAAAGATGACTGGCTTCTACTACAGTTATTATACTCATAGAGAAACATTTCTTCAAGGGGGCCAAGTGCTTCTCTCTTTCTCTTTCTCTCTCTCCCCTGCTCCAAGCAGAAATCAGAAATCAGTTGTGAACAGAAGAACCTAAAAGGAGGCATTAACTGGCTGTGAAGTAGTCCTTGGTAAAGAGTGTCCTGCCCGTGGAAAATCTGCAGAGTCAACAGGCCATGTTTATTATGGAAATGCTGGTTATGTTATGACAACATGTCGAGGAGTTTATGTGTCTCTATGCTTTTAGAAAGGAGATCCTGATTGGATACACTCCTATTAGCTCGGTGAGTAGAGGTAGATGGATAATGGATTAGAAGGTTTTCTCTGTTCTGGTGATCAAAGCCAGGAGGGCTCAGAGGCAGTGTGGTGTTGACATTTGGTTTTCAGTGTCACTTCTCTGCCTCTGTTAATCCACTATTGCATGTTTCCTGGGGAAAGAGGAAGGCTTCTTTGGGGCAATGTACTTGCTCTTTTTCTAACTCTGACTCCTTCCTCCCCTTTCCCCTTCTCTATCCCAGCATGATTTTTGCTTCCAACAAGCTCCCACAGCCACTGCTCTTTGCAACTTAGACTCTGTGTATCCTGATATCACCAGCCCAGGATGGTAGAGAGGCCCTGTCTTAGTATTACTTTGCTGAGAGGAAACCCACAACCTGTGGGACGCCACATTCACCATTATAAGATGGCACCTGAGCCCGAAGGGCGTCGACCAACTAACTGACAACTAACTGACAATTGTGCACATGCTCAAACAGCACAGTTGATGAGTCACAGCTCAAGCACGGAGCATGCAAATGAAGGTATATAGTGAGCACCAATAGTGACACATTCCTCTTAGGCCTATTTAAGCAGCACCAGTTTTCAGGCTCGGGGTCTTTTCGCTTCAGCAATAAAACCCGTTTAGAAACGTCTGCAGAAGGATCCTGTTGTTGCGCATCTTTCTTGCTGGCAAGTTAGGTGATGGTGACAACAACCAAGGCAACTTTTATAAAAGAATGCATTTGATTGGGTTGTGCTTACAGTTTCAGTGGATCAGTCCATTATCATCATGGCAGGGAGCATGGTGGCATGTAGGTAGGGATGGTGCTAGAATACTACTAGCTGAGAGCTTTATATCTAGATCTTAGGCGGTGGTGGTGGCGGCAGCAGCAGCTGCAGCAGCAAGAGAGAGGGGTGGGGTGGGGGGGACTGGATCTGGTTCAGACTTTTGAAACCTCAAAGTGAAACACCTCCTTCAACAAGGCCATACCTCCTAATCCTTACAAACAGTTCAGCTGGGGACTAAGCATGCAAACAAATATGCCTATGAGGCAGGGACATTCTCATTCAAATGACCTCAGACACTTGAATGTGGCTTCATCAATATATGTGGCTTTGGTTCCAAACAGGCTTTACGGACATCTTGCCCATTAAGGCAAATCCTATTTACTTCTGAATGATGATTCCTAAGGGCTCAGGCATGTATTGCACCACTGGCTAATTGAAAACTACTTCCTGCTTACCACAGTTTCTCGCCACTGACAAATGAAGATGCATCTGATGGACTCCTTGTTGTGGGTTTTGTGTCTTAGCTCAGCTCTAAATATTTGAAGCAGCCCGTTCTTCATTAGATGCCCTGAAGTGAGCTTTGCAGTGCAGAATGTCTTGCTCTCTCTATTAAAACTCCCTGAGCTTTTCTAAGTGCCTGAATAAAAGAATAGGTATTCATAAGTCTGGGTTGCAGCTGGCTGTTTGGAACCACAAGGGATATTTTTTCCTGTAAGCCTTCTGGGGGTCATCCAGTATGAGTATTGCTCATATTTTGCTTCTCTACCAGAATTATCGTGTAAAGTTTTGCAAGGGTTCAGAATACTCCTTTCCTGCTGTGTGTGTGTGTGTGTGTGTTTAAAATGTATATTTTTGTGCGTAGGAGGTATGAAGACATGTATGCACATGAAGGCAGGAGCTCAAGCTTGGCTTCCATTCCCCAGGAGCTGTCTATCTTGTTTCATAAGTCAGGGTTTCCTGCTTAGACCTGGCACTTGCTATTTAGGCTGCATTGTCTGGCCAGAGAAGCCTTCAGGCTCCCAACACAGGGGTTACACATTCACAGCATGATGCTTGGCTCTTTAGGTAGGTGCTAGGATTGGATTCAGATCCTCAAGCTTCCATACCAAGCACTTTACCAACAGAGTCATCTCTCTACTCCCACACTCTACTTTTCTTATTTTTGGTAAAAAAAAAACAAGTTCATATTTATAAATACCCTTGGTACCATTGATACAGAAGCCAAAAGGGTGCTTGGAGAGCTGCAGCAGGTAACTGATGCAAACCGTTTTCTGGTCAGATATCTGGGTCCATTCATGAAAGACATACTTGACACCTACTGCTGTTGAAGTCATAGCCCTGGTGCTTCATGAACATTTTTTTCTAGTGTATGAATCAAAACTAGGTGGGTGGTATAAAGAAAGCCCTATCTAAAAGCTATGAGTCCTCAGAGCTAAATGCGTTGGTTAGTTTTACCTCAACTTGACAGACAGGCTAGAGGCATTTAGGAAATGGGACTTTTAATTAAGAAAATGTCTCTATAAAGATTTGCTTGCAGGCATAGATGTTGTGCATTTTGGTGATTAAAGATTGATGGGTGTGGTCCCAGTTCATTGGAAGAGGTGCCATCCCTGGACAGGTTGTCCTAGATGATATGAGAAAGCCGACTGTGCAAGCTGGTAACCAGTATTCTTCCATGGCTTCTGCTTTTGTTCCCGTCCAGACTTTTTTTGATCATAGACTGTGATGTGGATATGTAAGCAACATAAACCTGTTCCTTCCCAATGTGCTTATGGTCATCGTGTTTTATAGAAACCCCAATTAGGACATTGAAGATTAACATTCAGAAGACTGGGTTACTTTTCGAGTTCTAGGACCATGACCTAGTTTCTCTAGTTTATCTTCAGATAGGGGTGTTTCTAATGTGTTTCTATTTTGTCTTGTCCATAGTAAATAAAATAATACAGAGTAGAATATATGTAAATATAGTTTTAGTGCTAACCAAATAAGTAATACATGAAAATAATTTGTTATGGAGTCGTTATAACAGTTTGATATTTTATTGTGTATCATCCAGTGCAAGAAATAAGAAGTAATTTAATATTCAAGTTTTCATAGCATCAGAAACAAAGTGATTCTATCTGAGTATGTGTATAATTCAAATATAAAATGTTCCCTAGCTGGAATTTTTTCTACTTTTCTTTTACTGAAAATAGATTTTTTCATAAGATATATTCTGATTACAGTCTCTCCAAATCCTTGAAATCCTCCTTTCCCTCCCATCTAAGTCCACATCCTTTCTGTCCTTAGAAAACAAACAGACATCTACAGAATAATTAAATAAATAACTATATAACATAAGATAAAACAAAATCAAACAAATTGAGAGAGGACAAAACAAACAGAAGAAAAAGCATCAAAAAGAAAGCATAAGACACACATAGATGCACAGACATGCTTCACACAAACCAGAATCCCATAACACAAACTGGAAGCCATAATCAATATATATGCAAAGAGCCTGTAAGGTGTAATGAAAGAAAGAAAAAGAAAAAAAAATGGAAAAAGAAAAAAAAATGTCCTGACAAAACATTATGAGATAAAAACAAAACCAAAAGCAGAGTCCCCAAACCTCTAAAAATGTCATTGAATTTGTTTTGTGTTGGCCATCTACTACTGGGCATGTGCAAACCTTAAAAACAGTTTATATCCCCAGTGAGACTTCGCTAGCAAAAACTAATCTTTCATTCAAAAAGTAGCTGTCGCCCTGGGCATGGTGGCACACACCTTTAATCCCAGCACCTGGGAGGCAGAAGCAGGCACATTTCTGAGTTCGAGGCCAGCCTGGTCTACAGAGTGAGTTCCAGGACAGCCAGGGCTACACAGAGAAACCCTGTCTTGAAAAAACAAAAACCAAACAAAAACAAACAAACAAACAAAAGTAGTTGTCAGTTGGAGATAGTCTCTGGGTAAGGGATTGTTGGGCACTGGTTGTGGGGAAACATAGGGAGTGGGAGAGTTTACTGGACTCTCACCAGAGCTCCAGGGCTCTGGGCAGGCAGATACGGAGCACACTCTCCACGCTGCCCTGGTGGGCGTCTGGCTGTGGGAAGACATGAAACACCAGTCCTCGGGGGTGGAGAGGGAGCAGCCTGAGGTCCCTGGGCCTCACAGAAGCCAGGGACGACAGATTCTGGGTCTTGGGCATCTCAGGACGTCACTGGACACCAAGAAAGAGCTGAGAATGTGTGGGGGACCCTGGAGGTGGCTTGGTCTGCCCTGGGGTTGAAGGGAAAAGGGGCAGGGGAGAAGGCGCTGGGTGATTCCCAGGGAGGCGAGAGTGTTTGGTACAGCCTGGTGGCTGGAAACACTGAGAGGCCTTCTTGCGGGAGATTAGTCATAGCTCTTTAGGGGAAGGCCTATTGCACTGCTCCAGCATGGCAGGTCTAGATGAAAGGAGGCAGTCTATAGTTTTAGAGCTTTACTGTAGAAAACAGAGAGAGAGAAAAAGGTAGAGAAGTAGAGGCCGGCCATGGCCATGTGGAGAGGGGGGATAAGTGAGGGGGAGAGAGGGAGCAAGAAGGAGAGAGAGAGAGAGAGAGAGAGAGAGAGAGAGAAAGAGGGGATTCACCTATACAGATATGTAACGTGACCA
>NC_034596.1:9846962-9848055 GCF_900095145.1 Mus pahari | reverse complement strand
GAGGAGAGGGGAGGGGAGGAGAGGAGAGGAGAGAGGAGGAGCCAAGCAGCTCCTTTTATAGTGGGCAGGGCTACCTTGTTGTTGCCAGGTAACTGTAGGGAGGAGCTTACTTGACTGTAGCCAGAATACCAGTGACTTGGGACACTGTCTACATGACTGGTTGTCACAGGATGATGAAGTTGAGGGCTTGTGGTATCAAGCGTTTGTGTCTGGGGGCATAGCTCACTGTTCTGTCCCTTGTAGAATTTTCTACTGGGTCTCCAGATTAAGCCTCGCTTGACCAGAACACAGACTGCCTTTCACGGTCCCACAAGGGATGGGGGCTTCCCATCTCCTCTCATTTCCACCCCATCAGGTTGTACAGGCCTGTGCATGTTGTCACGGTCTCTGTGAGTTCATATGTGCACGGGCCTTGCTGAGTTTAGAAGGCCTTGTTTCCTTTGTGCCCTCCATCCCCTCTGACTCTTACACTCTCTCTACTTCTCTTCCCTGAGCCCTGCGGGGAGAGATTTGCTGGAGATGCCCCATTCAGGACTGACTGCTCCAAGTTCTCTCACTCTCTGTGAATTGTCCAGCTGTGGGGCTCTTTATTTATTCTCATCTGCTGCAGGGAAAGCTTCTCTGATGATGGCTGAGCAAGATACTCATCTAGGAGTATAACAGAACATCATTAGGAGTCAATTTTTGCTATGTTCCTTTAACAGAACAATAGTATTTGATTTTTCTTCATAACTATGGCCTATCTGGTCTCAGGTTCTTGGACATCTGAACTGTAGCAGGTATGGATTCCATCTTCTGAAGTAGACCTTATTGAAAATAAGATATTGGTTGGTTATGCTTCAAACTTTGTGCCACTAGTATACCAGCGTATCTTGCGGGCAGGTTACCATTGTTGATTTAAGTGTTTGGGTTGATGTTTGCCTTTCTCCTTTGGTATCATGCAGAGTACCTTCTAGTACTACCCTCTAGTACTACCCTCTAGTACTACCTTCTAGTACTACCCTCTAGTACTACCCTCTAGTACTACCTTCTAGTACTACCTTCTAGTACTACCTTCTAGTACTACCCTCTAGTACTACCCTCTAGTACTACC
>NC_034596.1:9827537-9845416 GCF_900095145.1 Mus pahari | reverse complement strand
CCTAGTACTACCCTCTAGTACTACCTCCTAGTACTATGAGCACTGGCTTGTAGGGAGGAAGGCTCTCAGAAGACATCAGCTTCACTTCTTCATGTTCAATGAGTTATGTAGATGTTGTCTTCAGCAATATGGCTTTACCATCAGTTTGTGTAAAGCAACCAATAGCCTTGGCAATCAATAATCTGTGTTGTTTGAGCATTCCTATGGGGCCTCTTTGGCCAACAACTCAGTTACATATAACTTATATTGGGAGCTTCATTTCTTGGTGAGAACTCTTGTGTTCTCCGTTCTTTGGTGAGTTCATTTTGATAGCCTCACATGGATATATTTTAGGAAGCTTCTATAATATTAGGTTTCCATAGGACCCCTACAGTGGCCCATATTTTTACTTGCTGGGAAAATTTTGGCTGCAGTAGAACTTGCTAAGCACAAGTCACTGAGTGTTTTCAGTTCCATTGATAACTCCTTTTAGAATTCCCACAGCACTTACTCTTCTGCTATTCAGTTAGTGCTTAATTAAGTCAGGATGGGAAAGGATAGAAGTGATTAACTTAGAAGTGTTCAGACCTCTTCCTTGCAGATGAAAATCTGCTGTTGGCATCCTAGTGTGACACCCACCTCCCAATCTGCTGCCTGGAAGTTTTTCTTCACTCTAAAAATCTGCAGTAGGGAATGGAGAGAAGTGGCCAGGAGAGGAGAGGTGGAAGGGACATTTTTTAAAGGTAATTTGCAAATGGGAGGGAGGGAGGGAGGGAGGGAGGGAGAGAGAGAGAGAGAGAGAGAGAGAGAGAGAGAGAGAGAGAGAATGAATTTTGGATATTTGGGAGTTATTTGAATTGGGCAGGTCTGAAATCCCAGGTACTTGACAGATTGACAGAAGTACCCTAAATCTAAGGCCAGGGTGGACCACAATATGAGCTCAAAGGCAGATTGGATAACTTAGAATATTGCTGCAGATATAGTCCATTGTTAGAAAGCTTGCCTAGCATATGTGAGTGCTTAGCTTTAATCCCTTAAAAAAGAGAAGAGTGGAATCATTTGAAATGTTTTTCAGAGGTTGATGTTTCCCTTGGTTCTTCATAGGCCACGGACACTGTAGTCACAGTTTTTAGAGCATAATGGATATAAACCACTGAAGAACACTGGCTTTATTTTATTTTAATCCACACAACTATTATTTTCCTCTTAATGTCATCTCCTACCTGCCCATTCTTTTACATTGGAGGCTCCATTTCCAACCCACAGGCTGAGTTCCGTGGCTCACAACATGGTCGGGTCGATTCATGTTTAACCTCTCCTTCCCGCAGTGACATGGAGCGTCCCTTGAAGCCCTTGAGTGCATCTTCAGGAACCCAGTGAGCAGTGTGGAGTATCTCTTGCGTTTGGGAGGACACTGCTTGGGAGATAATGGCAAACAGGGATGCTTTCGGATAATTGTCTTAGGTCAGTGATGCTAACCAAACTGAGAAAGACAGAAGCTATATCCCACTGAAATCCAGCTGTCAGCTGGGCACCTCAATGACACAGAAGGGGCAGGAACACAGCAGAAGTGTTCTACCATACAGAGAGCTGGATTTTATCTGTAACTATTTGAAAAATTTAGCTTAACAGATCACTTGCTTTTATTATTGTTTTTCATTGTTAATGCTTTTTAATGCTCTTCCTTTTATTTATTTTTATTTTTATTTTTAGTTTTTAAACACTTTTCCTTTAAACTGATTAGACCATGTACAGACTTCTATGTCTCAGATCGGCTTCTTCTTCTCACCGAATTGGTCTACCTACAAGATGACACAGTGACCTTTCACTAGCTCTTCTTTTGTTATAGGTTAAAGAGCAATTGTGTACAAAGTTAATTGGACTTATATGAAGATACTTGGTGACGCTGTGAGTAGCAGCCCCCAACTGCATGTGTGGAAAATTAAATAGAAAGGCAATCGGTTGGATACACAGGTTAGGCACAATAGACAGTCCTATGCCCAGTGAGACCAGTGAACAATTGCATATCACGGTTTCTGGTCATGGGGAAAGAGGCCTAGAGTGGCATGACCCCCATGTTGGAAACAGAGCATCTAGGGTGTGTTAGGGTGTGTAAGGGTGTGTTAGGGTGTGTTAGCTGTGTGGGTTGTCTTTAGTGGGGGTTCTGAGTTGCTTTTCTAAAGTGCTGGTAGCCAAATACTATGACCTTCTTTGTCTTCATCTTCATCTTTTTTTCCTCTTCTTCATCTTTATTTCCACCATCTTTTCAATAAATGAAATTCCTTTTAGGGCGCTCCATCCCATAATTTAGCCTTTAGCTTTATAAAATATGGTATTTGTCCATGTGCAGTTGTTTTTATTATTTTAAACTCTGGTGAATTTTAATTAAAATGACGAGCTCTCAACTTGCTTTAAAAGTGGGCAAATATTTGGGATTGTGACCATTTCCAAGAATCTCTTAAAGCCTGATCGGAAAAGGAGAGGGGTTTATTAGTCAAATGAAAAATGGCATTATCAGGTACATGGAAATGAGAAGAGAGTAGGGAGAGATCTTTGAGAGGAGGGAACCTCAATTAATAAAATAAGACTGGGCTGTAGGCAAGCCTGTAGGGCATTTTCTTAATTAGTGATTGATGGGGGCAGCACCCAGACAACCTATGGGAGGAGATACAGAGAAATGTTTGGAGCAGAAACTGAAGGAAAGGCTGTCCAGTGACTGTCCCACCTGGGGGATCCATCCCATATACAGTTACCAAACCCAGACACTACTGTGGATGCCAACAAGTGCTTGCTGACAGGAGCCTGATATAGCTGTCTCCTGAGAGGCTCTGCCAGAGCCTGACAANTACAGAGGCGGATGCTCACAGCCAACCATTGGACTGAGCACGGGTCCCCAATGGAGGAACTAGAGAAAGGACCCAAGGAGCTGAAGGGGTTTGCAGCTCCATAGGAGGAACAACAATATGACCAACCAGTACCTCCAGAGCTCCCAGTGACTAAACCACCAACCAAAGAGTACACATGGAGGGACCCATGGCTCCAGCTGCATATGTAGCAGAGGATGGTCTTGTGGGACATCAATGAGAGGAGAGGCCCTTGGTCCTGTGAAGGGCCCCAGTGTAGGGAAATAACAGGACAGCAAAGTGGGAGTGGGTGTGTTAGTGAGCAGGGGGAGGGGGATGGGAGAGGGGGGTTTTTGGAGGAGAAATGAGATAAAATTTGAAATGTAAATAAAGAAAATATTTAATAAAAAATAAGTCCCTTGGACTGGTAGTCCTGGGTTCTATAAGAAATCAGGCTGTACAACCCATGAGGAGTGAGCCAGTAAGCAACACCCCTCCTTGGCTACTGCATCAGCTCCTGCCTCCAAGTTCCTGCTCTGTTTGAGTTCCTGCTCTGACTTCCTTCAATGATGAACAATGCTATGAAACCAATTTAACCCCCCTCCCTCTTTCCCATATTGATTTGGCTGTGGTGTTCCATCGCAGCAAAAGCAACCATAAGACACCCTATTTCATACACCTTAATCCTCAGACTATGTGCAATACTTAGCATCAACATGCATTCCGTAAATATTTTTAAAATATATTGATTGGTTTCTATAAGCGTTTTTCTTTTTAATATAAGCTTATCAGTTTCTTGAAGATGTTTTGTGCTTTACAGCAGCTAGCAAGGATGCCAGCCAGCTCCCTGAGCATGACCAGTGTCACAATGAATCAGTGACAAGTTTGCAGAAAAGACTGTTTGAATGTTGGCTGATAGGGAAGACCACAGGTGTGATGAAGGGCCTGCTACCTTCATGCCCTCAGTGCTAGGCGGGAGGCCTGAGACAAGCACTGGGATGATCCACTGCTTCACAGATCTCTCTCCGTTGTAACTAAAAAGCAGATGTAGTATGGTGAGCCTGACCCCTGAGCCTCACGCTTGCATGTGGACTGAGGACATGGTAGAGGGAAGAATGGTCTGTTGGGAGAAGTTACAGTAGGATGCTTAGCTCACTTTCCCCTGTGACTCTGAGGACTAGAATGCTGTGTCCTCTAGGTTGCAGTCCACATTCCGCAAAGCTGAGAGCTCATAGGTGGTAATTCTATACTTCAACACGTCATCTGTTGTAGGTCATTTGATTACACGTTTTACTACTTTACACTTATTAGGAAACAAAAATCTTAATAGTTATTTTCAACCAGGGAATATACAAAGAAATGCTTCAATCCAATTCCAAAGTGTTTGTTCCATGCAAACATTTAAAGCTAGTTGTAGCATATCCCAGCAGTGGGATGTGTTTTGGGTCTCCTACCACCTTCTATTAATATCGTTCTGAACTTTGATTATGTAATTGGTCATACTATTAAATACTATTCCTTTAAAGGGACGTTTGTTAAGCTGTCTGAGCTCTAAATTTACATTTTTTTAAAGGATGCCATAAAAAGTTGAAATCAAGGGATTATAGGGGAATGGTTTCAGCTAAAAAAAAATGAGAAAAGTTATTTAGCTTTAAACAAGAACATTTAAAGATTTTTCTAGGGATCTGAGATATATGGGAAACATGTGAAGGCATTAGGAAAGGAATGTAAGACTCTTTTGCTCATTTTTAAGCTTCTGGAAATGAAACCTCTAAACTGAAGGGTGAGTGAAGGGGAGCTTTAGAAGTTCTTTATCAGGGAGTCGACTTGTTTCAAATCCCAGAGGTGAGATGGAGGGCCCAAGAAGAAACTTGAGATGGGCTTATCTCCTAAAAATGAGGAGCCTGGCTTCCTGCTCTTCCTCTTCAGTGTTTACCCTACATCCTCCTGTGCTCGTCATGGCTATTGATAGCCTTTGATTGTGCCCAGCTGCAGCAGCTCTCCTCCATATCTTCATACCATCAGTCTCCTTGCTGTGCTCCAGGCCTGCCACACGATGTAGTAATAACTTGCTTAAACACGAGAGATCAGCTCTAATTTATTCGTGAAGAAAGTATTTCTCAAGAACCACTGAGCTGTAAATTATTCACGGAGAAAGTATTTCTCAAGAACCACGTATAACTGCTGCAAGTCCAGAGCTCTGATGGTGAGGGCTCTGCATGGTACTCATGATGGGGTTTCCTTCCTCCACTTCAGGCACATAACTGAGTCATATTTCTCAGTCTACTTGAGGTCAGGTGAAACTGCACAAGAGGATTCTGGTTATTAGGTTTGAGAAGAGTGATGTAGCCACTTTTGCTCCTGTCTCCTAAAATGAGCTTGTATTTTCTCCTTCTTTCATCATCATTAGATGAAAACCAAAGACCCAGAAGAGGAATCCCAGGCCCTAGCTGCTGGTCTCATCTTTAACCATTCGATAGAGCCATTGGAGATAGCTTACTCATTGTGCATGGACTTTGAATGATCAGGAAAGGAACTTCAATGGTGTCAAGTTACTGAGATCTGAGAGTTTATTTGTTCCTGGAACAGTTATTTTATGCATGAGATGTTCAGCATTGTCAAGTTGACATAATCTAGAGTCACCTGGAAAGAGTCTCAGTGAGGGGTTGTTTGTACTGGGTTGACCTATGTTTGTGACTGGGCGAATTCTGTTAATCAAGCTAAATGACGTGGGAAAACCTGATCCACAGTGGGCAGCACTATTCTCTAGGCAGGGCTCCCAGATTGCTAAGAGTAGAGAAACCAATCCGAGCACAAGTAAGTGAGCATAAATGCATTCGTTGCTCTCTGCAGTTGACTGTGGATGTGGTGTGACTAGCTGTTGGAAATTCCTGCCTTGACTTTGCCACCATGATGGACTATGACCTGTAACTGTAAGGTAAGAAAATGAAACAAAGAAGCCCTTTCTTCTATCAGTTGTTTTTCTTGGAGTATCCTATCAAAGCCACAGAAATGAGACCAGTACAGTGCAGTTAACTCTCTGTTCCAGGAGTTAACATTTTACATAGAGATGTGTAATTAAATGATTATAAAGCATGAGGAAAAGAGTGTCAAACTTGCAGTGAAGAGCAGGTACAGGATGGAGATAATGATGGTGGTGACAACTGGAAAGATGACATGCATCCTAATGTATTTCTTGTAAATGTGTTTGTGTGAACAGAGAGGACCAGACACAGATCTGAGCCAATGGGGCAGAGATGGAGTTGGCCACAGTGGCAGATGGGACTGGAGAGGGAAGAAGGCCTCAGACCAGGGTGTCTTGCAGTGTGTACTGGGACTCTAGACTTTTGAAGATGGACCCTATCCTAGAGTCGATCTGCAGTGGTGCAGGAAGTCAATGGTAGAATCTAAATCAGCGCTCTGCTCCTTTCATCACGTAGCTGTTGCTTTTACAAGGTCAGCTGAACAAGAAGGGAGCTCAGAGATATGGTTGAGTCACATTTTGGACCAGTCTCCTTGTTTTGTCATGTTTGGAAAACAGGTCGTTTGTCTGGGGGCTACTCTTTTTTTTTTTTTATTAGATATTTTCTTCATTTACATTTCAAATGCTATCCCGAATGACCCCTATACCTTCCCCCCACCCCTGCTCCCCTACCCACCCACTCCCACTTCTTGGCCCTGGCATTCCCCTGTACTGGGGCATATAAAGTTTGCAAGACCAAGGAGCCTCTCTTTGGGGACTACTCTTAAAGTAGCCTTCTTGCTGACAGTTTATTCTGCTTGTGTGAAGGCCTTATATTCAGAGGCTGGGAGACTCCATAATGTGAGTGGTGGAGTAATTCTCAGGGTATGTGAAGAAGACCTAAGGTGGAGTGCAGCAGAAATGATGTTAGATGTATTCAGCACAGGAGGAGAGTACAAGGAAAATCAGAGTTAGAATGCAAATCCTGCTTATTTGCTGAGTGTCTCCATAAATAGTAGCTTTGCTGACTGAAGAAGAGCCCACTGAAAGAGCAATATGTATACTTAGTGTAAAGTTCAAAGAAATAAGTTTTGATGCTGTAGAAGATAAATCAACAGAGCGGCCTCCAGGTAGACAGGGTGGGTCTGTCTGTCTATAGTGGAGGGTCCAAACTCGGGAATGATTATGTAGGAAGGACGAGAAGAATATAACTAGCTATACAATGAAAAGGAAGGTGTCCTAGGGAAATACTCTGGGGACACTAACATTAAGAGGACAAACAAGATCTCATTAGCTGGTTCTGGCACTGTGAGGCAGCAAAGGATCGTGGGCATGCAGAGGGCAGGGTGTCTTAGAAATATTGAGCATACAAAATCTGTAGGAGGCCCAGGAAGACACCAATCAAATGTCTCCACTGGAGTTATTAATTAGGATGTCTTTGCTAACATCTGGGACAAAGAAGTGAATAGTGGGGGCCACAGCACTGCAGAAGAGGAATTCAAAAGCTTCTTAGGCCAACCACTGAGCCGGTCAAGTCCCTTTCTTCTCTTAGTAGTTCTCTCTCTGCAAGACATCTGATCAAGGTCATTACAGCTCTTTTGTTTCTAACCATCTAATAATAAGATGCCACTGAATGTGGGATGGGCACGCCATTCTCATAAAAATCCCACAGGGTACTGATAGCCTGCTTTCCCCCCAAGGCTGAGAGTGCTTATATGACATGCTAAGTTCAGATCCATACAGCCAATGGGTTTCTGAACTGGGAATTAAAAACTAGGTTTGCCTTACAACAAAGCCCACGTTCTTTTTCTTATTCTATGCCATGCAATGCTTTTAAGGAGGGATAGTTCCAGGCCAGTGTGAATTGAATTTCAGTAGTAGATCACTTATAAGAGCCATTCTTGCTGTATGTTCATAGGCAATCTCCCTTAATAAAAAGCAGAATGTTCCTTTAGAGGAACATAAACAAAATTCAGTGTGAAGTCCTTGAGCTTCTCTTATATGTGGTATATATATAAAAAGAACAGGTTGATCAGCCAGTGATAGAGAAATATAGAACTTCTATACATACAGAAAAAAATCAATACTAGCATAACAGTTTATGGAGGCAATACATTTTTCTGTTAAATGTCTCTGAAGATGAGTGTAGTAGTCACTAGGTAAAGGAACTCTGGGGCATGCAATTCTCATTTAGAACAGATAAGCCAATCTCTGCAGCCAATTATCTGATATAACAAGAGGGAGCTGTGGTTCCTCAAGGTGTCCTTTTTGGGTGTATGGCAGGAATAAATGTTTCCAAAGTTGGCTAGCTTATTGGAGGGGGATATTTTTTTATCATAGGGAGAGAATTTTCTGTAGCTAACATTAAAAAAGACCACTGATGTAATTTGGCTTTAGAGATATTCAAAGTTTTCTGCACAGTCTTAGCATGTGCACATTTTGTTCAACAGTCCTGCAATTTAAATTTCTTTGTGTATGTGTATGGGTACATGTGTGCATGTGTGTTTATGTATGCTATGTGATATAGCACATGCATGTGAGTATGTATGTGCCCGTATATGTACATATGAAGAGCAGCATATGATTTTGGGTGTTTCCTTCATCACTTTCCTCCTTATTGTTGTGAGACAGTCTCTTATGGCATCATTCAGTATTTCAATAGGCTAGCTCCCCAAGGACCTATCAGATCCACCTGTCTCTGCCCTTGACCTCACCCTGAAGCTTGGGTTACAGGTATACATAGCTATGCCCAGCTTTACTACCCCACCTGGGGATCCATCCCATATACAGACACCAAACCCAGACAGTCTTGCAGATGCCAAGAAGCTCTTGCTGACAGGAACCTGTTACAGCTGTCTCCTGAGAGACTCTGCCAGAGCCTGACAAATACAGAGGTGGATGCTCACAACCAGTCATTGGACTGAGCACAGGGATCCCAATAGAGGAGTTAGCAAAAGGACCGAAGAAGCTGAAGGGGTTTGCTTCCATAGGAAGAACAACAACATCAACCAACCAGACTCCCCCCCCCCCCCAAGAGCTCCCAGGGACTAAACCACCAACCAAAGAGTACACATGGAGGGACCCATGGCTCCAGCTGCATAAGTAACAGAGGATGGCATTGTTTGGTATTAGCCCTTGGATACCTTGAAGCCTTCTTCAAGGAGAAGAAGCCCTTGGTCCTGTGAAGGTTCGATTCCCCAGTGTAGAGGGATGCCAGGGTGGTGAGGTGGGAGTGGGTGGGTGGTCAAGCACCTTCACAGAAGCAGAGGGAGGAGGCATGGGATGGTGGGTTCTGGGAAAGGGGATAACATTCGAAATGTAAATACATAAAATATCCAATAAAAATACATTTTTTGAGATTATCATATAATCATATCAGCTTACCCTTTCCTCCCTCTGAAAAGTCTCACCAACATAGCTGCCTATGCCCAACATTTTCTGTGTGGCCTGGATATCAAATTCGGCTCCTCATGCTCATTACATATCAAGGAATCTCCCCAGGCCCAGTCTTTTCATTGATTTATTTATTTTTTGTGTTCTCAAATAGTCTTTTCAAAGGAAATGTAGTTTGTAAAGTGTTTTGATATCATCAAACTCAGATATTCCATTTGATAATGAATGAAGTAGGACACCGGCAGGAGCATAACCCGCCCAGTGCACAGTGAGTCTGGGACGTAAGCTCAAGACAAAGAGGATTACTTAGGGTTTGTATAGAAAATGCCCCCACAGGTCCATTTGTCTGAACACAGTACCCAGCGGGTGGTTCTGTTTTAGAAGGTCAGGTGGAGCCTACCTAGAGGAAGTAGGTCTCTAGAGAGCAAGCCTTTGAGTTTTACAGTCATGCTCAACTTCCTGACCTCTGTTTCCTGATTTGATAAGATGTGAACAGGGCCTGGGACCCAAGAGGACTCAACAGGGAGGACATTAGGCAAAATACCCTATAGAGGGGAGATAGAACCTGTAGAGAACATATCCAGCGGATAGGCATGGCCCCTGGCNGAGGGATAGGGCCACCAACCCACCTCAAAAATATTAATCCAGAATTCTTCCTGTCAAAAGGAAATGCAGAGACAAAGAGTGGAGCACAGATTGAAGGAAAGGTTATCCACAGACTGCCCCACCTAGGGATTTATCCCATCTGCAGACACCAAACCCAGACACTCTTGCTGATGCCAAGAAGCTCTTGCTGACAGGAGCCTGGGGTGGCTGTCCCAGGAGAGAATCTTCCAGAGCCTGACCAATACAGATGAAGATGAATGCATGCAGCTGACCATCAGACTGAGCATGGGACCCCAATGGAGGAATTAGGTGAAGGACTGAAAGAACTGAAAGGGATTGCAACCCCATAGGAAGAACAATAGGGCAAGGACTGAAGGAGTTGAAGGGGTTTGCAACCCCATAGGAAGAACAACAATATCAACCAACCAGATACCCCAAAGCTCCCAGGGACTAAACCACCAACCAAAGAGTACACATGGAGGGACCCATGACTCCAGCTGCGTATGTAGCAGAGGATGGCCTTAGCTGGCATCAATGGGTGGGGAGTCCCTTGGTCTTGTGAAGCTTGATGACCCAGCATAGGGGAATGTTAGGGTGCTGAAGTAGGAGTGGGTGGGAGGGGAGCACCCTCACAGAGGTGGGGAAAGGGGGAAGGGATAGGGAGTTTGCCAAGGGGAAACTGAGAAGGGGGATAATATTTGAAATGTAAATAATTAAAATAATCAACTAAAAAAAAAAGAGAGAGAGAGATGTGAACAGGCATCTATGCACACCTGTCTCCCAAACTTCTAGTTGAGGAGTTCACTTTTCATTTTTTTCTCCACTCAAAAGGTAGACAATGGGCCATTTGCTATCTATCCCGAGTATAAGGTTTTCTCCTTCTGATCTGCCTGACTGACTCACTTAAGGCTGACAGTTGCAGCCTAGGGTTAGCCCCTCAAAAGTGGCCCAGTGGGAGGCTGGGTAAAACCTTCTGCTTCTCTCAGTTGAGAAAAGGGAAGGGGGACTTATCTCTGCCCTTTACTCTCTGTACTTGTAAGACTCTCAGAGCATGTGTTCACTCACTTCAGGTCTGCACCTAAATTCAGTCATAAACTGAATAAGAGGTTATAACAGAGAATGCCTATGTACGTATATACTAGGAGTTATTATCTGGCTTACCTTTCACCATTTGTTACTAGCTTGAAGGGTCACAGAAAAAGTTTTAGAGGATAACTAAGTTGTCCTTGAAGTTGTGACAAACTCAGAGAGTAACTTATGTCCTGGTTTTGCACCTGGGGTCCTGTGGTGTATATCTTCTTTGTGACCTTCAGTTAATGGTTTCTGTAACCCCTTGCCATTTACCCTAAGTTTTAAAAGTCTGCTTCTATCTCTGAAGCAATTAACCAGTCCTGTTATAAAAGGAACTTGAATGTCTCTGTGGGGGTTGCCATTTGGGAACAATGGTAACCCTTGTATGCTAGTTTCTGTAGAATAAACACTCTTTGTCTTTGCATACTATCTGTGTCTTCCTTCAGTGATTTTCGGACTTTTACATAGTCACTGTCACTGACGTGTCTGTGTCTTCCCTGTTGTCCTATTTCAGACCATGAGCCAAATCAATCCAGCCTGTCTTCTGTCACTTCTTGTGGGGTACTTGGTCACAGTAATGAGAAAAATAACTGCCATAGTCGAGGTTTATCTTAGTCACTCTTACATTTCCCAGAAGGCCTAGAAGTATGTGGTACTCAGAGCGGTTGGCAGTAGAGAAGGAGACAGTGTTTTAGCACTTGGGGTACCAAGGGCCACAGAGAAAAGCCTGAGATTGGTGTAGTGTTGTTTCCTCCTGCTCCAGTTCCACCACACTAAAAGTCTATGGGCTGCTTAGCTCTATCTCCAACCTGTGTGTTAGTATAGCATGGAAGAAAAGCTGTTCCGAGGAGGTAGTAAGATGAAGCTTTTGGAAGCTCTGCGTGCAGGCAGCTGGCTTTGGTCCTGTTCTGTCCTGGCTTTAATTCTTACTCAGTCCTTGTTCAACACTGACTTAATGAATAAATCTATTTTGTAAGCACACAGGCCCAAATCTCTGATTTGATTTCTTGCTTGTTATCTCTGCTAGTCAGGCTAATCTAGGCTTTAGCATGATAACAAGCAAATCCCCAATTCTCAGTAGCCTAATGCATAAATATCTATTTCTCATTCACTATTTTGGCAGCCAGTGAGGGCAATTCCCTGTCAAGCCATGACTTGATGACCTCATTCTTTTGCCTCCTGTATCTTTGCCATTTGGAATATTTGATGTCCAGGTCTTCACAAAGAGGACAAATGAGCTGGAGGGTTGAGTACCATCTCTTAAATGCTTTAGAGATAGCATGTATCACTTCTTCTTAAGACTCACTGGTCAGGACGTATATGTATATGCATATGTATATGCATATGCATATGTATATGCATATGCATATGTATGTGTATATGTATATGCATATGTATATATATTTGTATATGTATATATACATACATATATAGTATATATGTAGTTTCTATTAACTGTAAGAATATTGGAGAATTTATAAACATGAATAAATTAGCAGCAAAGTTATGTGGTATAGTATACAATTAATAGTAATAGCACACATGTGTTCCTCTAAATCTACATGTTGAAATCCCAGGTAAGGTGTGATAGTTCATATCTGTAATCTCAGCACTGGGGAAGATGCCAATGATTTTCATACCAGCCAGGGCAACACGGTACAGTGCTAAAATTTTGTCTCAGATAAGATCAAAACAAAACAAACAAACAAACAACAACCCAACCCAACCCAAATCAAACCAAAACACACCTAAGTATGGCCTTTAAAAATGAATGTTTTGCCTTTTTTAAAAAAAAAAATTTATTTTATTTTATTTTTTTGACTCATTGCCTTCACATCTCTCTGGTGTGCTCATCTGCCACATTGCTGCTGCTTTTGAACATCCCCCCTTGATACCAGAATCTGTCTTCTTCAGGCTTCCAATGTAAACTGAAGTCGAGTGACTCTCCAGGAATCCTGTAGTCCTTCAGTACCAGACTGGAACTGTTGGGGCAAAAGCCTCCTGGTGTGAGCAACTACTGGCTTCTTAACTTTTTCACTGTGAAAACAGCCATCGTCAGACTACACAAACCAAACGGGGTAATCCAGTCTGCTAAATTCCCTTCTAATATTAGAGAGAGAGAGAGAGAGAGAGAGAGAGAGAGAGAGAGAGAGAGAGAGAGCTGTAAGTAAGTAAATTGATGGACTCATCCATGAATTTAAGAGCTTATTGTAGCCAGGTCTGCTGACTCATGCCTGTTATTCCAGCGCTAGGGAGTTAGAGGTAGGAGGCTTGCCAAACACTCGAGTTCACCCTGGCAAACCTTTCTCCAAAACACAAAATTTACAAAACAATGCCCCTAAACCTCACCATCACCAACAACAATAACAAAACAAGACGAACACCAGCAACAACAACAAAACAGAAAACACAATGAAAACTCAACCAGCAATGAAGATAAGGTGAGGATGACCAGAGGTGGAGGCTTTGGGAGGTGAGTCCCTCATGAAGGGAGAGCCTTCTCAGTGACTGTGACAACACCTGCTTCCTCATTCTCTGACCTGCACCAGGAGGACACAGAAAGGACATTACTATCCACACACGCCCACAAGGGACTTTCATCAGGGTCTCCCACCAAGTTTCCTCCCCGCCCTTGGTCTTTCAGCTCTCTAGAGCTGTAGAGACATAACTCCCTGCTGTTTAGACTACTTAGTATGTGGTATTTTTGCTATAGCAACCTAAACTAAGACACCTATACAGGGCTTTGTGACTGGTTCTTGCTTAGTTTTGTTTGGTTGGAGTTCTCATTTGCAGTCTATCCTGGACTCTGACTTGATTTTTCTTTTTCTTTGTGAAAAAAAACCACACAACACTTACGGATACTTGACCCTTCCAGGATCAGCCTCAGCCAGTCATGTCTCTTGTCAGTGAATATTGTTTATATCCTTCCCTTGGCCCTTCCCAATGTACATAAATAAATATTAAACCAGCATGTATTAATGGCTTATATATCAGTGATTCCCCCAAATGAGTAAAGCCTGCAATCACAGTCCTTTTTACTGAGAAGGGAGGAATAAGCTTGAACAAGTTTTCCACTTGAGTGTGTTGAGTCTCTGTTGATAACTAGTCCCAAGCCTGTAGGTGATGCACATCTTTAATCCCAGCACGTGGGAGGTGGATCACTGTGATTTGGGGGCCAGCCTGGTCTATATAGTGATACATTGTTTATTAAATACACACACACACACACACACACACACACACACACACACACACACTGTATGTCTGTTGTAAGGTTACCCCCGTTGTTCTGTATATGTCTCTCTTAGAGAGGGGATTCTAGCAACATAAAACAATAATCAGGGCTCATAGGACCACTTGGGGCAGCACACACAGCATTCTCTCCTCTGTTTGCATCACAAAAGGGCTGGCTTCTTCCCATTTTTCTTCCTTTAAAAACAAAACAAAAAACATTAAAAAAAAAAAAAAAACCTAATCAAACAAAAAACCTAAACCAACCAACCAAACAAACAAACAAAAAACCAAAAAGGACAGTAATAACAATACCAAAAAAAAAAAAAAAACAAAAAACCTGCGCCAACAAAATAATAAAAACAAAAACAAAAAACACCCTCCCCCCATCTCAGTCTTGTAAATAAGCTCACTTGGTAGCACAGGATGTTTCTGGTGGTTTAGCAAGATATAAGGGATTTTGTGTGTGTGTGTGTGGGGGGGGGTTGTGATTATCTACATTGGGGTTGTGGACTCTTGAGGACTTTTCTAGTCCCTGTGACCACTCAGAGATGAGGTCACATGAGTTGTCTCATTGAGTAATAGAAAGCAGGGTGGCCTGACCCCAGCTGCCTGGTTACTCAGTCCAGACAAAGCTAAAGAAAAACAGTTGTCCACTGGCCTTTCAACTCTGCTCCTTTCCCATTATTTCTTCAGCCATTTATAGTCTAGTGTGTGGAAAGCACTTGTCCCAAGCTTGGCAGGACTTGAAGCTGATAAATCATTTGCAGAGAGTGAGCCTTGAAGCATGACCAGGAAAGGGAGTACGGACTCGGGTGGACTCATGTCTCATTTGCTGGTTGAGAATGCTTTCCTTTTAACTCTAGATAAGACATAAGGCCAGAATCACACTCTCCACCTTCTGCTTGCATGTATTCTCCCAGGACTTGGTGGGAACAGCCTAAGGATGCCAGTAGGAAAGTGAGCATTAATTGGACATGGTAGGTGGCACCAAAGAGACACAGGTGGTCTACAATGCTTTACTCAGCAGTACCCCACCGCCTCCCCCAGCTCCATTGTATATTGAGAGAGATCTTTGAAAGCTTTTATCTTTAAGTGAAACCAGAGGCTGGAAGCTATACCTGACAATAAGCAGAAGGGAGAGGAACATTTCTCACTCATTCCCATTTCCTTCTCTGCAGGCAAAGGGTAGTCCCTCAAAGTCCTTCCTTGATTATAGCTTTTGAGCACCTCATTCTTGCCTTTGCCTTGGGGGAAACCTCCAGTGAGTCCCACCAGGAAGAGTTACAGTAGCATCCTTTCTGATCCTGGCACTTCCAGTTCTAAATTTACCAAATTCACTTTTTAATCCTTCTAATGGAGGGATATTTCTGCACACAAATATGACCACATGTAATGCCAGGGTGTTAAAATTTTCCTATGGATTTGATCACCTGTGGAATACATCCCAGCCTCCCTTTAGCTATGCAAGGCATGCTGTGTTTTAGCTTGAATGTTCCTATGCGTTCTTTCTCCACTCCCAGCATGCACTGTTGCCTCGTCATGTAGAGCACCCTGTGATTTACTCAATGGTTTTGGGCTCATTTGTGCTTCTCTTCTTGCCCATATGCTGCTTCCCAGAATGCAGCTGTCTCACCCTGTCTTCTTGCAGATTCAACTGATCTTTCATTCAGTTACTCTAGTGAAATTCCCAGGTTCTCTCTGGTAAGTAAGAAGTCCCTTATTTGGATTCTGGTAGCATTTACTACACTAAGTTATACATTTGTAACTTACACATAATCTCCAGGAGGCTTAGAGTCCCTTGGAAACAGACATTGTACCTTATATAACTTTGACTTTAACATGTGTGGCTGTTCATGGACCTTTCATTATATTCTGTTGCTGTGCATGGCTGTACCTGTGCCAATATCGCATTCTCCTAATAATCATAGCATTATAATATGTCTCCAGATCAGTTTAGGGAAGTGTTGCAAAGCCATTATGAGGGTGTATATAACCTTTGCGTCACTCTCTCCTTAAAACTAGCTTTTCAATTTAGACAAACAAAAGCTCTTTTGTGATTCTGTTTTGCTTTGTTTCAAGCCAGTGTCTCATGTAGCCCAGGCTGGCCTTGAAATTGCTACGTAGCCTAGGATGACCACAAACTTCTGATTTTCTTGCTTTTCTTTCCCAAGTGCTAAGATTGCTGATGTGTGCTGCTACATTTGGCTTCTCCTCTTGCTTCTGATTAGGATTATATTTAGTATATAGATGAATACATGAAGCCCTGACATCTCAACAATATTGATACTTCTGATCCAAGAACATGAAGGCTGTGTCCCCTTATTCAAGTCATCTTTTGCTCTTAACAATGCTTTGTGTTGACAGTAGACAGCACTTGTCTATCTTTTGTCACTTAAAAAAAATCCTGATACATAAGAACTCAAACTTTTGCAATAAATCGTGAGAGAATTGTTTGCTTCCAGATGGATTCAACAAAAGGCTTCTTACATACTCCCACCTCCCTCATGGGAGAGGGAGTATTGCTACCCAGAGAGTGGGCTCCCACACTCCTAACAAGTAAGTCCTGCTGGGATTCAGAGAACTCGAATGTGTAAGCGACTTTCCCCAAGCCCACAGACTACAAGATAGGAAGGATACCAGTTATTTTTTGGTTTGTTTTTGGAGATTTGCTTCAGTTCATTGAAGGCAAAAACTTGTGTTCTTGAAACCCAGTATCTGGGGTTAGGCCATTAGCTTCTGGGAAGAAGAATGCGGTTAGAGTTGGTCACCTGACTAAGACGTAGGCTTTGCTGGGCCTGTAAACCATCATCAGAGTGGTGGCTTTCAGAAATGACTCTCCTCTGAAGCAGAGCCAGGCTTCATGTGTGGGAAGAGAGCTGACTATGCAAGTAAAGCATGGCTTACGAGTGGCTGTAGGAAGGCTGCAGGCCAGAGGGAAAGCGTCGAGAGGGCCAAGCACTTTTTGTGGGCTCTTCTGATACCCACAAGGTCGTGAGAAGTTCACAGCCACATGCCTGTTCATATTGCATCTGCTTGAAATAGTAGTTTCCTCAGTTGCAAGGATGCTCACCCTCCACTTGGCCGAAGTCTCTAAAAACCTTCCATTACTTACCAAATTGTCCAAGTATCTTTTTATGGCATGGAAATTCCTCTGTAGTCAACTCCCAAATACTAGCAGACCTTATGTCCTATAAGCCCTGTGTAATCATCTAAAATGCGTGCAGTTCTCATAAATGACAAATTTTTATCCTGCCTTTGTTTTTGCAGTTCTCCTTGTATGGTTTTAGCTCAGTCTCCTACTTGGCTTAAATTAAAAACAAACACCAATCAAAAACCCTAAAATAAACACTTTTTGAAAATCTTTAGCAATTTAATCTTCCTACCCTTCCTTTAGTATGTTAATTTATATCATATATCCAAATGGATCCACCTGCTGGAATTAAATTTCTTTTCAAGAGTTTAGTTTTTAATTATGTACATGTCTATGTTTGAGTGTGGGTTTATATACATAAGTACAAATGTCCAGAGATTAGGAGTCACCTCACATAGGTGCTGGGAACCCAACTTAAGTCCTCTGGAAAAAAAATCTTTTCTTCTTACCACTGAGACCTCTTGATGGCCTCCTTAATAACAGAGGCCCTACCTCATCAACGTTTTTTTTTTTTTTTTCTATATCTGTTGTAACATTTTATTGCTCTCTCTCTCTCTCTCTCTCTCTCTCTCTCCATTTCCTTCTTCTCTCTCTATTTCTCTCTCTCTCTGCCCCTCTCTCTCTCTCTCTCTCTCTCTCA
>NC_034596.1:9810233-9827067 GCF_900095145.1 Mus pahari | reverse complement strand
ACACACACACACACACACACACACACATCACCTCAAGGTTAGATATAAAAATATATTAGTAAATACTGATTCCAGGGGGAGAAATGTAAATACTCAGTCATCTAATGCACCCCCCATGTAAGAGATACTGGTTCTGAGTTAGTTTTCCATGATTTTATAATCTGTATAAGAGGACACAACAGTCTTTTGTGGGTCTGAAGTCAAAATCCTGAGACAGCCAGGCCTTCTAAGTGCTTAAAGTGAAGCCTACTCTATAATTCTAGTCAGCACACGGAGGATCCCTGAAGGTCAGGCACAGAGGCAAGAGGCAAGAGCATTTTCATAGTTCACTGAAAGCTTTTTCAGCTGATGTCATTCCTGAATGATGTCGTCTATGTAGAGTTTGTACTGCTTTCTATACATTTGACAAAGGTATTAGACACATGGAGCTACTTAAAAAGTCCATAACATGCATATACAACGTAACAGTATCTTTTTTTACAAATGAATTTACTTTTATTATTGCATAAGTAAATAAAATGTTATTAAAAAGAGATAAAAGGAGACATATCTGTTTTCCTGTACTTGAAGTGATTGTTAAAACTGTGCTAAGTTCACCTCCTTGTCTGTGCTTGCATCAGACCCAGCAGTTGAGAAACTACCATAGGTTCTCTTCTATTTGTCTGCACATCAAAGCATTAATCTGTAGTTAACTGGCATTTCATAGTTCTTATTTTAATTTGAATTAAGATATAATTTAATACATTAGAACCCCGTTCTTTAGTAATGTATGGTTCTGTAATTTTGACAAATGTGTGCACCTGTTTTACTATCAAAACAGAGAAAACCAGACATAAACAACCACATTCATCAGATGTTAAAAGGGCATAAACAGAGCCAGGGAGATGGCCCAGTTGGTAATGTGCTTGCTGTGCAAGCATGAGAACTAAAGTCCAATAAGAAGCTCCCAGCATCATAGACTTGCCCTGTATCATACACAGGCACCCACAATGTTTAGATAGTGTGTGTGTGTGTCTGTACATTTGCACAGACACACACAGACACAGACACAGACACACACAGACACACACACACACACACACGACAATTAAAAAAAAGTAAATAATGTGGTTCTGAGGCAAGTGGCTCTTAGGCTACATTTAAGAAAATCTGCTTTGGACATTCATAAAATAACTGGTTAGATTCTACTCTGGTCCAAGATGTGTGGTTTTCAAGAGTGAAGACAGCCTAAGCACTGTGGGTGCCTGCGCTACAGCACAGGGCAAGGCTGCAGTGCTTGAGCTCCTGCGGTATTATTGCCTTTCCAGGCCAAGGAGAATGGTTTAAGAGACTTCAGGCTTTTTCTCCACCTTCTCCCCCACCCCACTTGTACCTAAATAACTCCCTCATCATTGCCATTTCATCCAAGAAGTCTTTCCAATCTTTCTCCTAGAGAGAAGAAATCTCCAGTCTTTCCTATCTAGCTTAGGCACCTCTTTTCAGGACCTCCTGGATTTTCTATGCAGCACTCTCAGGGCTAAGCATCTACTTCCCTCCGCTCTTCTTCAGAGCCACTTGAGGCTAAGTCTAATCTTAAAAAAATATGAATGTTCATTTATTTTATTATTTCACGGGCATGGGTATTTTGCCTGCATGTATATGCTCATCATGTGCATGCCCTGTTCCTGGGGAGGTCAGAAGAGAGTGTCAGATCTAGGACTGAAGTTATGGAAGGATGGGAACCACCATGGGTGTTGGGAGCTGAACTTGTGCCCTATATAAGAACAGCACATGCTCTTAACTACTGAACAATTTCTAGTTCAAGTCTAGTCTCCATCTTAAGGCTTTATCTTAAAGGTAGTGTTATGGTTAACTTGTCAAAAGCTAGAGTCAACTGGGAAATTGAGGTACCTCAATTGAGAATGTACCTCCATCACATTGGCATGGAGGAAAGTCTTCAGGACAATTTCTTAGTGAGTTATTGATATGGGAGATCCCAGACCACTGTAGGCAGTGGTAGCCCTGAACAGGTAGCCCTGGGTTGTATAATAAAGCAGGCTGAGTAAGCCAGTAAGCAATATTCTTCTATGGCCTCTTCTTCAGTTCTTGCTTCCAGGTTCCTGCACTGTTAGAGTTCCTATCTTTACTTGTATCAATGACGGGACTGTGACTGGACATATAAGTCAAAGACCCCCCTCCCCCAACACACACACACAAGTGGTCTTTACTTAAGGTCTTACCCACAGCAACAGAAAGCAAACTAGGACAGCTGGACTCTCAGTAAACATGAGCTGAATGGATATATATGAGTTATCTTCAATGGGAGCATCCTACTCTTCCACATTCTTATGAGTGTCATCCCATTCCCAGAATGGCTCCAAGGACTTGGACCTGATTGGGGTAGCAAGGAAATGAAGGAAAAAGGCAGACATGGAGAGACAAATTTGTAGCCTGGGATCTGCCAGATAATATCAGCTCAGGAATATTGTTCAGTTGAATGCCCAGAAGGAAAGCAAAGAAGAGAAAAGATGAAAACTCCCAATAAATATTCAGGATAAGGATTCCTAAGACTCATTAAGCCATAGAACACTGCAGAATGAATGCATTACTTATTAGATTCTAATCATGCTGTAATATT
The DNA here is from genome assembly GCF_900095145.1 of Mus pahari. Classification (NCBI taxonomy): domain Eukaryota; kingdom Metazoa; phylum Chordata; class Mammalia; order Rodentia; family Muridae; genus Mus; species Mus pahari. The sequence goes on along the minus strand of NC_034596.1, from coordinate 9,824,450 downwards.
CAAACCCGCTCCCAGGCTTTCTAAGTAGAAAAACTAGAGAAGAACTTTTTTTTTTTTCTATAGAAAAACCACATAAGTAAGAATATTTTTTTCTCAACCTTGCAGTTAATAGGTTAATATAATGGATACAGGTCAAATAGTGTAGCTTTGTAAACAAGTGTTTAAGTTGCTGCCAGGAAAGAAGTTGACTGTCCCTGAAGGGAACTTGGGTTTTAGGTCCTTTGGAAGCATCCATTTGCAAATAATCAAGTTGACAAACATGGCATTTCTTGGTGTAGACCCCATGGCACTTGTTAATCACACTGTGCTACATTTTGCTGTAGGCGCTTGTAAATAACATTGCTTTTCTTCAAAAGAATAATATAAATCATTACACAGTCTCCAAAGTTACTCAAAGGAGAGACTTCTTAAAATTTGTTTTCATTGCACATATACGCATGGTTTGCATGCACCATGTGTACCAGATTCATGCAGTGCCAGCAGAGGCCAGAGGAGGGTCCCAGTCAGTGCACCTGGAGGTGTAGGTGGTTATGAGTTGCCATCAGGGTGCTAGGAACCAAATCCTAGGTACTTGGCAAGAACAACAGCTGCTTTTCACCACTGAGCCAATTCTCCATCCCTGAGAGTTTTCTTTTATATGTAGAAATAAAAGGAGTTATTTTTTAATTTAAAGAAGAAATGAAAGAACTGGCTATGTGCTCGACTCTTTGTAACTAAAAGGAAGAGAGATCAGTCAAGTTGTGAAGGCTAAGACACAAGAAAAGGATGGATGAGAGACTTAGCCAGAGAGAACTGAGTAGGATTCACTGATAAAACCTTCATTTACTCAGTCAGAAATATTTACTGCATACTTACTGCGTGTCAGCTACTTCTTTAGAAGTTTGCTGTGCTAAATAATGATGCAAAATGACATTACAAAGCAGATTATAGTGAGGAAAATGCATCCTTTCTGGTTTCTTGTCTATGTCTAGAAAATGGAGCTGTCATTAAATCACATGGTCTCGAAGGTCCCACATATCTGTGTCATAAGTGTCCACTCACCAGGTCACTGAAAAAGGAAGTGTTGTGTAGCTGATGGTAATGTAGGAAGAGGTTAAGGCTCAATACTGCAACGGTTTGAGATAGGCATTTGTGTGGCTGGGATAATGGAGAAGGGTGAGCTCAGAATTGCTTTTGAAGGATGCATTGGGTGGAGGATGACTGGGGGTTGTACCATCCTAAGGGTAGGTTGCCATCAAAGTAAGCAGTTAAGAGAGAAGTGTGCTCAAAGATCTGTGGCACGGTACACAAGATAAATGTTTTCTCCCACTTCCAGGCTTGATGTTTTTCTGTCTCTGAACTTCAGCTCTCTACAGTCTTGACTTTTGTTTTTTATTTTTTTAATACACAGCACTGGGAAGTTTCCATGTAATGCTGAGCATAGATTGTATAAAATAATGTATGTAAGTTGCTCAAGGCAATTCAGGGTACTGAGTACATTCTAGAATACCTTTGTTTTCTTGCTAAGATAAGGATGCCATGCTCTGGGATTTTTCTATTGGAGGGCCAAACTGTATGCTTGCTCATTTAAAATTATTTTCTCATAAGGATAATGGTGACTTTTATGTTCATGTTCCTGAACGGAAGCATATGTTCTTGTGCAGAGATTTGCAAGTATAGGCTTTTCAGATATTTTCTCCCTGCACCTTATTATTCCCTTTGGTAATGCTTCTTCAGTTTGCTCCTGGAGGTTCCTCTTGAAGTGTGTGGACTTGATTATTCTCCTACTTAGCTCAAAAATACGCAATGGCTTCTTAATGCCTATACCATAAAACCTCAGTTTTTGAGTTTGCATTGTATATCCCATGATTCAGACTCAACACATTTTTCTAGTCTCACGTCGCTCTTCATGCCATGGTTCTCAAAAGGCCAAAGCATAATCAGAGTCACCCTGAGCATGTGGGTAGGTCAATTTTCCTACCCTAATTCCCAGGGTTTCCGAGGCAGTGATGGGGCCCGGAAACTTCACAATTTTAACAAAGGCTCTAGTGATATCTATGCTACTGTTCTGAGATAATGTTTTAAGAATCATTGCTGTAGGGTTTGGGAGATGGCTCGGTCATCAAAGTATCATGATATATAAGCATGAGGGTTGAGGTCCATTCTCAACACCCACAAAGAAACTGGCAGTGGTGATAGCTGTCTTTAATTCCAGTGAGGGGAGAGGTTGAGACAGAAGGGTCCTGGGGACCAGTCAAATTGGTGAAGCATAGGTCCAAGTGAATAATCATTTCTCAAAAGAAAAGGTAGATGAGTCCCAAGGAACAAAACCTGATGTTGACCTCTGACCTCCACATGTGGACTTGTGCACATGTGCACACATACCTGGGTGAGCACATATACATGTACCATTGCTGTATGCCCAAGCTACATAGGGACACATACATGGTACATACTTTGACATCCTGGCTTTGTCTCATACTCTGTATTTAGAGTCCTTCTATTTGTAGTGTTCCATTCATTATTCAAGATAATTTTCCTTTCTTAGGAAGCTTGCATTTGTCATTCAGAGTGAGGAAGCTCGCTCCTGTTTATTGCCACAGCCTGCTGTCTTCTACATTCGTATTTATGCCATTTCACATAATTCTGGAGCTCACTGAGTGTTGGCCTCCTCTCTTATTTAAATGTCAGGCCCTTGAGGGATAAAAAGAAGCATAATTCAGTAATCTTTGGATCTTGACAATGATTGAATCTCCCTGTGGTGTGATGAAGGTAGCCCCAGTCACTATACATCCCTTTATCCATTTGCTCTTATTATTGCAAACCCCCAGAGGAGATGCCAGTCTTATGGGGATCATCTGCCTCTGCTTTTGTGCTTCTTAAATGCCAGAACTCATGGATTTTACGAGCCAGTTATAGAAAACTTCACCAGGGTTAGATAGGAACTGGTGAAGTGCTGGGTACTAGATTTCAAGGTTGCCTGCTTCACAAAGAAGCTGAGCCCTATCTCGATGAGTCAAGCTGTTGTCGGGAACATGCCAAAGTCAGCTCTTGTAATGAGATGTTTGAGTTATTTCTAAAAGAAATAGTACCAGAAGCCATACCCTCTCTGTAGTTAGTCCTCTCTTGTACCAAGTGTGTGGGGTTGGGGGTGGGGGAAGACCATGGAAATTCGTAATGAAGCCAACGTGAGTGTTCAATCTAGAGAAAGTTTTGCTCGAAGTATATTTCAGGGACTGTAATAAAATTAGTCTCTTTAAATACTCTGTCAGTTTCCAAAGAGTTTAATGTGAGCCCAGCTTTCCCACACCCTGCTGTGCTGTCTGCCAGCAAGAATGTAACTTTCTCCTGCCTCAATGCCCAGTCTCCACCTTCCCCTTGATCACCAGGCCCTGTTTCTGGTCCCCTTCACTCCCACACCTCACACTATCCTTGGGGATCCCATTGTACCTCTGTCACCTTCCCATCTAGCCTTCATCCTTTTCTAGATCAGATCTCTGGAGCCAATCATTTCTCCTTGGCTTCCCATCACTGCTTCACAGGTCTGTCAGTGCACATTCATTATTATTTCCGTTCTTTGACCATTTGCAGAGTATCTTTACGAGGATGAGCATAGAAACAACTGCATCTAAACAACAAATTCCCAGACTCCACTCCTAGGTGCAGCACCTGTAGAAATGCTGACATGTCTTCAATCAAGGACACATACAAGAATGTGTGGAGCCACATTTTCTGTAAGACTGCCAAATTGGAAACCAGCCATGATGCATACTGACTGTAGAAAAATACATAAATGTGGTTTATTTATGTGATAAAATATAATTTAGCATCAATAACTGACAAAGTAAACCAAGTACTAGGGATAAATCACACAAGTATGAGGCTGAAATAAACTGTATCAGATTTTTCAGGAACTCACACTGGATGTATGTTTGTGTGTATGTGTATGTGTGTGTGTGTGTGTGTGTGTGTGTGTGTGTGTGTGTGTGCCCTAGATTAAATTAAAATTCCTGAACTGGAGCCAGGGCTATCCCACAAGCTGTTGTGTGTCTATGGGACATGTTCTTTTAGCTGGGCTGTGCTGTCTGGCCTCAGTGGGAGAGGATGCACCTAGCCTTGTAGAGACTTGATATGCCAGGATGGGGGACTACTCAGGAGGGCCCCCACCCTCTTAGAGGAGAAGGAAGGAGGGAGGATTATGGGAGAGGGTAGTTCAAAGGGGGTAGGGAGTAGGCTATGAAGTGAGTAAGTAAAAGTATAAGCAAAATGTCGGGATCTGGAGGAATCCATTATTATAAAGTGAATCCCTTGTACCCAGTGTTTTTTAAAATCATATTCATAAGCTTTCAAAACCATTACCACAACCCATTTACCCCTAATTTTTGTAACCACCCTACTTCTAGCAACCTACTATCAACTAATCTATGTTCTGTGTCACCATGTGTGTCTCTTCCAGGCATTTCAGACAGCTGGAGCCATGCAATATGTGCACATGGCTTTTTATATAGATCGTTGCTTCCACCTGGCATTATGTGCTAAAGTTTATCTGTGGTATAGTCTACATTTCTTCAGTAACTCATACTCTATGGTATGCATATGCACTATTTTTTTTTTTTTATAAAAAATCCACCATCAATTGATGATCAGTTGTTTCCAACTTTCGATGTTACGATAAGGATGCTATGAATATTCACATATTCTATTTTGTGTGGACATATGTTTTTAATTCTCTTGAAGCCATGTGTTTAAATATAGCATGCTAAATCATGTGACAACTTATCAAAGAATACTAAACCACTTTCTCAAGTGGCTGCATAATTTTCTTCTCTACCAATTGTAGAGAAGTTTGAATTTCTTAAGTTTTTACAACTTTTCCATTTTTCCAAGCTTATTAAGATCTTAGTCAGTTTGAAGTAGTTCTCACTGTATTTTTTTTATCTGCAGTTCCCTAAAGGTTAATGACACTAGGTTTTTTGATAGGCTTACTGGTCAGTTGTATATTCATGCATGTGTATTTTAGGACATAGTTTTGCATAGATTTCCACATCCTGAATATTCATGTGTCTATGTGTATGCAGGACATAGTTTACCATGTTCATGAGATCTCCGTACACTGAGTTTCTTGGGTGTCAAAGCGAAAATGAACTGACGTGATTGTAGAAGTAGAGAAAGCTGACTAGCAATTGGGTAGAAAAAAAGTATTTCCAAACAGTAAGTCCTCTCAGCTATCTCTCACCGGATGTTATGGTTATTGCTTCTCCTCAGGTGCTCTTGTTTAAGCGACAAGAGCCTTTTGGCCTTTTATTGTTAAGCCTCCTTTGTGTAGTTTCTCAAATGGATGTGACTGCTTATGTATATGTGTGTGTATTTCCTTGGTACACATAACTGTGGGTACCCATAGAGTCTGGAAGATGCTTCCAGGCCCACTAGAGCTGGAGTTACAGGGAGCTGTGAGTTGGGAATTGAACCTGGGTCCTCTCTGTAAGCCAGACGCACTCTTAGCTGCTGAGTCATCTCTCTAACTCCCATAGCATATCTTTTTTAGAATTAAGTTATACATTGAGAGTTTTACATAACCCTGAAGTCTCAATGTTTTATTGCTAGACACCATGACCACAGCAACTCTTAGAAAGGAAAGCATTCAATCGGGGCTGACTTGCAGTTCAGAGGTTTAATCCATTATTGTCACGTTTGTGTACAACAGACATGGTGCTGGAATAGAACCTGGGAGTTGGCAGTAGGAAAGAGAGCCTCTAGACCTGGTTTGAGTTTCTGAGACATCCATGCCCGCCCACAGTGATGCACTTCCTCCAACAAGGCCACACCTACTTCAGCAAGGCCACACCTCTTAATAGTGCCACTCCTTATAAGCCTATGGGAACCACTTTCTTTCAAATCACCACAGCCCCTTTCACTCTTTCCTCTCTGAGATATTTAGATTCTCTAACTACCTCTTGGTCACATGTTTATGATACTCCTGAAAAAAATGGGGCGGATATTCAGTCAGAATGGCAATTCTGTAATGGAAATAAATTTAGTCAAGTTCAAAAGTTTGGTAGAAAAATGAGCTACTAAGAAATGTAAAACTTTCAAAACATAATTTTAAAAGAAGATGGGAGTTGGAGAGATGGCTCAGCAGTTAAGAGTGCTTGTAGCTTATGGAGAGGACCCAGGTTCAATTCCCAGTTCCCAGCTCCTTGTAACTCTAGCTCTAGTGGGCCTGGTACCATCTTCTGGATTCTATGGGTACCTACAGTCATGTGGATCAAGGAAACACACACACACACACACACACACACAAATAAAATAAAAGTACATAATGAGGGAGAGGTGGTCCAACTTAGAATCCATCTCAAGAGGGAGACTCCAAGGCCTGACACTATCACTGATGCTATGGTGTACTTACAGATAGGAGCCTAGCATGGCTGCCCTCTGAGAGGCCCAACGGGCAGCTGACTGAGACAGACACAGACATTTACACCCAACCAATGGACTCAAGTCAGGGACCCCTGTGGTTGAATTAGGGAAAGGTTGAAAGAAGCTGAGAAGAAGGGAGACCCCATAGGAAGACCAGCAGTCTCAATTAAGCTGGACCCCTGAGATCTCTCAGACACTGAGCCACTAACCAGGCAACATACATGAGCTGGTCTGAGACCCCTGACAAATATATAGCAGAGGACTGCCTGGTCAGACTTCAGTGGGAGAAGATGTGCCTAACCCTGGAGGTCTCAGGGAGTGGTAAGGCCTGGTGGTGGTGGTGGGGAATCCTCTTGGAGATGTTGGGGGGAGAGGAAGAATGGGATGAAGAACTGTGGGAGGGGGGACTAGAGGAGGGTAATGACTGGACTGTAAAGAATAAAAGTAATTTAAAAAGATCATCGTAAGTTCAAAGCAAACAAAACAAAACAAAACAAAAACTCAAGAAAAGATAGCACGGTAGGTATAAATGCATTTATTTGAAGAAGACAAAGGGTTTTGTGGTATTTGAAATTATTAGATATCACATTTCCATAAGTTAAACCACTTTTCAACATCTCATTAATACAAATGACGTCATCTATCTAGGTAAGAGTTGTGTAAAGTTGTAAGATTTTGGAACGGCTAGTTTTATTCACTTGCTCGGGTAAAGCACACTGCTCATTTGGCTTAGTCAAACTAGAAGCTTCTGTCAATATAACAAACCTGGGGCTGGAGAGACAGCTCAGCGGTTGAGAGAACCGGCTGCTGTCCCAGAAGAACCAGGTTGGATTTCCAGAACTCAAATAACCATCTTTAACTCTTATCCCAGGGATCTAATGTCCTCTCTGGCCTCTGCAGGAATGAGACACAAATATAACTCACAGACAAAACACCTATACACATCAAATTAATAAATAAAAACCACCTTAGAAACATATATAACAGAACTACAACTGGGCATGTAGTTTAATCAAAGTACTTAATTTAAGAAATTATGCTGACTTATACATTCGTCACTATTATTACTATCACCATCATCATCTCTGCACTCATATACCGTGTCACATTGTCAGCTCTCTCCTTCCACCGTGTGGGTCTTAGAGATGGAATTCAGGTCATCAGACCTGGTGGCACTCAATTTTATTTGTTGAGCCATCTTTCTAGCCTTTTTATTTTATTTCATATTTCATTTCATTTAAAAGTGTGCTCTTCTGTTTTCTCCTTCTAAAAGACTTATTTAGTTTTAGCTTTACACATGAGTGTTTTGTCTGCTGGGATACAAATGCGCCATGTCTATGCAGTGACTGAGTAGGCTAGAAGACAATATTAAATCTCCTGGAACAGGAATTAGGGATAGGTATAAGCCATCATGTGGGTGCTGGACCCAAAAAAACCCAAAACTAGCAAGTGTTAACTGCTGGAGTCTCAGCTTTCATTTGTATATTTTTACAACTGTAAGGCATTAGAATAGCCTTGCTGCTTTGATTCACCCGTATGCATTAATGCGATTTTTAATTCTATTATTATTCAGGATGACAGCGTATAAACAGAATTCAAATGTGTATACTTGTCTTTTTGTTCTCTCTGATGCAGACTTGGATTACAATTGGTCCAAGCTGTCTATTTTAGGGGCGAGGTTCCAGATGCGCTGCTCCTTACATTCCCGTGTTGGTCGAGGCTGTACCTAATGAAAGGCAGGATGGTAGAGTGGGAAAAGGACCAAAAAAACTGGGATCCTGGTGGGTTTTTGTGGAGCTGAGTGACTGCTGACAGGCTTGAAGCATTGGATCCTTATTCATCAAAGCAGTTTAAAATGCCTGGCAGAACCATCTTAAGGATTAAGTAAAACAATGTAGATTAAAGTGTGTGAAAACATTTTGAAGACTGAGACGCTTAGTAAATTCTACTCATTCCCTTTCCTATCTGTCTTAAGGAGTTCAGTGATCAAACGGCAGTTAGCTAGTGATTCTTCCATGCTTGCTGTCTGCCACACACTGACCAGAAGTTGATATATTGTAGTAAATACAGCTTAAAGATAGCACATGAGTGTTATGTAAGTGAGAGGATCTATACTGAAACCAGCACTATGTGACTCTGCCTGTTCAAGAACTGGTTAATATTGGCATTGGATGAAAGTCTAAAGTGAAACTAGGGGACACATCTCTTTCTATTTTTCTGTCTGCCTCCTTCCGGTACTGAACAGGACATGTGACTCAGCCCATCCTAGGCAAGCATTCTCCCTCTGCACTACAAAGACATAGTCCCACTCCCTGGGGATGATCTTATGGGAGCAGTTTTTCCCTGCCTAACCATGTAAATGCTATTGTGAATAATTTTCAAAAATTTCTCCACAATGCTCTACCCTCTGAAACTGACAGGTAAACTAGGAAATTTAAAAAAAAAAAGCACATGCATGATTTCTACTCCTCCTTTAATGTATAAACCCACAAGGAAATGCCCACAAAGCAAAAACTGAAAGAAGCCATAACAGCTTAAAATATGGATATATATGCATTCAATCAGCTAAACTGATTAACATCCAGATAAGACCAATTCTATAGAAGAAGTAAAAGACCCTTAGCTGTCCACACCCCTGACTGAGGTCTGGGAGGATAGAGGTGAGAAGTTGAGGATGTGAGTTGTGAAACAGTATTTTCTAGACGTGACAGATCTGTTTCACAAGTGAACTCACAGTGGCAGTGACTGTATGCACAAATCCATCACCAGATCAAGCCAACCCAAATCCCTGCCTGGATGGAGGAAGAAGTGATAAAGTCCTATGCCTAGTTGAGAAGCTACTGGCAAGTGATGGTTGCTGTAGGAGGGCGAGTAAGTGTTCTTCAGGGATGTGGTCCATGCTTTGGTGGATGGCCCTACAGCCATGTACATGCAGAAAGCACTGAGAAGACTCAGTCGGTTTTTTATGGTTCTTTGGAGTTTTGTCTTGTTTTTAAAGAGAGAGCCTAGGGAGTTGGGTGAGATATGTAATGGTGGGAGTTAGAGGCAGGACTGAAAGGGAATGAAGAGGATATGTATTTGATTAAAACCACACATGTATGAAAATCTCAAACAATAAAACTGTTTCAAGGTTTTTTACAAAAAAGACAACCCAGTTGATGTTGGAAGAGAATTTTAAGATTGGGGCAGACATGATTAGTCATAAGCTGTGGCAGATGTTGGCAACTGACTTTCACTGAGTGCTTAGAGGGAGGGAACCAACAGTCTGGGCAGGTTAAGAGCACCAGGGGTGCCAGGAGGTACATAATACATCAGTAGGGAAGAGAGGGATGACCCTGGGAGGGAACATGAGAGGAGAGCGCAAAGAAAGCAATGAGAGGCAGCTCAGTTGTGAGGCAGTGCATGCTGGGGAAGAGATGGGCCTGTCAACCAAACGCAGGCATTACTGAGCTTTATGCATGTAGTGAGGTTGTTTTCTGAAGGCTTGAGCAAGGTGGGTGGGGAGAAACAAACCCTTAAGCCACGGGAAACTAGGGTGGAGGAGCAAAGAGAACCCCCTCAGACCTCATAAATCTGGCAGACATTCTATAAAACAAAGAGTTTCCACACTGTTTGGAATCTGTCTACTCAACTGTAAATCTTGAAAAGCCTTCCAGAATTGTGACAGCTCCAAAGCTGCTGAGAACCAGAAGCCACTCTCAGAATAACCAGTGCCACAGGGAATGGAGCAGGTCATCCTGAGGCTGGGACAAAGCAGAGGCTCATCTCATAAATAAAAGACATTGACTAAGGCCTTCACTGTAAAACACTCAGAAGAAAAGGTATGCTCTCCTGTAGAGGGAAGTACTGATGGCTTCATGTAAAATGAAGAAATGATGAAAAGATCACAAGGAACACAATGAAGCAGAAAAATACCACAGTCAGTGAAGGCAGAAATGGCAATAGCCCAGATGATTAAATGTCAGACTGACTCTCGAAGATATTGATGATGGAAACACTGAAGAGTCCAGTAGAAGTAGCACACAACCTCCTTTATGTGACCACAACAACATAAAATCGTTGTAAAGAATAGTGTTAAAGCCAACTGGGGTTGCCAGAAACAAAATAAACAATGTAAAAACATAAAAGATCTGATAGACATCTGTAGGAACAAGACAAGCCAAACAGTAAAATGGACCACGGAACTTGAAGAGGGACACATTTAAAGTAGCCAGAATGAGATTCAAAGACAAGATTTAAAAATAGGATGGATATGATCAAAATAGATGGTATACATGTGTCAAATTCTCAAGTAGTTATTAAAATATTAAAAATAAAGACTAGCCTATTGAAGTCTATTGGGCAATAGGATATGTTTTACTGCATATGAGGTTGGAATTCCAGGAGCAGAAGATAAAGAGTAATGTAGGAGAAATATTATAAAGCCAAACAAATGACCTAGAACTTTAAAAAAAAATTATAAAGGACATTGTCTTTAGATTCAAAAAGTCAAACCTAAGCTAGTGAAATACAAAGAAAGCTGTCTCTGGACACAGCAGGAGAATATGGGAAAATCAAAAGGAAATAAATAATGTCAAATGTAAGTAAAGCAACAAAGAACACCGATAGGCATGGGGCTGCGTTCCCACCAGGAAGATTTTCCACCCAAAGCACCCAGTGTAACTCTGAACAAGAGAAAAAGCTGTCAGGCTATGTCCAATGATAGTGTCCATTGAAATGGAGACAAAAAAGACTTCCAAAATTCATATGTATAAAACAATCTCAAATAAAAAACCAGGTAAAATTGCCTCAAAATGATAAAAATTAATCCAGATAAAACTTTAGAACTAAAGCTAAGAATAAAAGCTTGGCTGGAGTGACAACATGGTGGTTAAGAGCACTTACTGCTCTTTGCAGAGGATTCAGGCTCATTCCTAGCACCCACATGTGGCTCACAAGCATCTGTAATCCTAGTTCATATGCCTCTTCCTTGGGCTCCTACTTGCAGGCAATGCATATGCATACATTCAGGCATGCATACATACACAAAAATTTAAATAAACTTTTAAAGAGTCCCCAAACTATCTAAGCAACTACCAAAGTTCTTTTTAAAAACTATCTTAAAATGCTTTAATCTCAGCAGTTAAAAATATTCATAGTAATGTATTGTGGCATACGATATACAGAGAAGATATATAGAATAAGAATACTAAGAAGCAGAAGAATGAAAGAAAATATATAGTTGTAAGGCTCTTTAACATTCATTTAAAAGTATAATTTTTCTTGAGAGTTAGCAGCAACAACTTAAAGATCTATGTTGTAATATCTCAGGCAACTAGAAAAATAAATCAAAAAGACACGTACCTAAGAAATTCAATACACAATACCTAAGAAATTCAATACTTATGCTTCTGGTCAAACTAGAGTGATGCGATAGGATTTCCCTTCCCATTTGAAGCAACAGACAAAACGAAATCGGGTTGCAAGGAACAATGGGCATCAGGTGGGACATGAGAGCCACGCATGAGATAAAGTGGAAGGGAGATCTGTGAGGCTCTAGGATGCTGCGCAGAAGGATGCCCTCTGAAGACACTCATCTCCTTGGGAACAGGTCTTAGCTGTGAGTCTGGAGGTTGAACACACAGATCGATCCACGTGAAGGAAAGACCCAGAGTGTCGTGGGAAACTTAGAAGTGAGGGCTGATTGGTAGGTACAAACAAGGCAACGGTCAGGGGCAGAAGAATGATCCAGGAAAGGTAAAGAATTCTCAGAGCTCACACAGAGCTTTAAAGAAGTGCCACCATCAGTAGTCAGAGTGGAAACTGCAGCATTTCCAGAGTTTTTTAAGAGAGTTCAGATCTGTATGCTTGCGGTCCTGGAGCAGTGGTTCTGCCTTCCTAATGCTGCGACCCTTTAATACAGCTCCTCATGATGCACTGACCCCAACCATAACGTTACTGCGTCACAACTGTGATTTTCCTATTGTTATGAATTGTAATGTAAATACCTGATACGCAGGATATTGAATATGTGATTCCCATAGGGGTTGCGACCCACAGGTTGAGAAGCACTGCTTTAGTCCGTATCCTGCTTTGTTCCTGAGTGCTAAAGTTTAACAGCAAGTCTCAAAGGATCAAATTGTTGCCCAGTAACTTCATCTCAAATGAAGCACAAGAATAATTTTGAAATTAATGAATAGACAGTATCCAATACAGTCAATTTCTTAACACTTTATATCCAATTAAAAATGGCTAGATGAAGAAGTTAGACGCCACATATCAGAAGGGTGGGAGATACAGCACCACAGCAGCCACAGTGATGGGAGATCTGACCTTTCTAGTTTCGGTGGTCAAAGGTTCAGATGGTGCTCAGTAGTCTGGTGCTTGCCTGGCACATGCAATACCTTGGGTTCCACCATAAGGACTGTAGTGAAATAATGCAGCAAATTGCATTTCAGCAGGCATTGTGGGCCACATGGTAAGGCTTTTCTTCCACAAATGGGGCAGGCATGGTTCTGGAAATGAACAGTACTGCCTGGCCAGTGTTTAGGGCTCTTCAGCTATAACTAACTAATTGTGCTGCACATAGAAATGATCTTCCTAGTTGGCCTACTGAAACCTCACATGCTGCAGACGGGAAAGGATCTAGGTGGCCGAACCATTGGCTGATTTGCAGCCACACTGGAAAGGTGCAGACTCCATCCCAACTCCATGGCCTGAAACATAAAACCTGCTTATCAACTTTTGCATTATTATTAATGTTATACTACTACTACTATTACTTTACATCCAACTCACTGTGCCACTCTCAGTCACCCGCTCCCACAATTCTTCCTCCTCCCCCTCTCAGTCTCTTCTGAGTAGGTGGGAACCCTCTGAGTATCCCCCTCACCCTGGCACATCAAGTCCTTGTTAGTTCCATCCTCTCCTACTGAAGCCAGACAAGGCAGCCCAGCTGGAAGAACATATCCCACGGACAGGCAAGAGCTTTTGGGATAGCCCCTGCTTTTATTGTTCAGGACCCACATGAAGACCAAGCTACATATCTGGTACACATGTAGGGGGGGAGTTACTAGGTCCAGGCCTTGTAAGCTCTTTGGTTGGTGGTTCAGTCTCTGAGAGCGCCAAGGGCCCAGGTTAGTTGACTCTGTTGGTCTTCCCGTAGAGTTCCTAGTCCCTTTGGGCCCTCAATCCTTTCTCCTATTCCTTCTATAAGAGGCCCCAAGCTCCATCCACTGTTTGGCTGTGGGGGTCTATATCTGTCTGAGTCAGCTGCTGGGTGGAGCCTCTCAGAGGACAGACATGCTAGACTCCTGTCTGTAAACATAACAGAGTATCACTAATAGTGTTAGGGACTGGTGCTTGCCCTTTGGATGGGTCTCAAATTGGTTGGCCAGTTCCTTAGTCTCTGCTCCATTCCCTCTGTCCTTGCATGTCTTGGTGGCAGGATCTATTTTGGGTTGAAAATTTTGTGGATGGGTTAGTGTCTATCACTCCACTGGGGTTCCTGCCTGGCTCTAGGAGGTAGCCTTGTCAGGTTCTATATCCTCAATGCTGTGAGTCACAGCTAAGGTCATCCCCACTGATATGATGTGTATGTGTTATGGCTCTTCCTCCCAGCTTGCTGAGGAAGCCTGAGCCATTTGGTATAGTGATGAGGAATAAGGGCCCAGAGCTGAGCCATGCTGACTGTCTCCCATATCTTGTGTGTATAGTGTCTTTTTCCTAAGCTCATTTTAACTCTTTATTAAAACTGTTTTCTTTTTTTGGTAAAATAAGCTCCATCTTTGCTCAAGAGGGAGGAAGAGAGGAGGGGAGGGAGGGAGAGAGAGAAGGAGGGAG
>NC_034596.1:9803086-9810208 GCF_900095145.1 Mus pahari | reverse complement strand
GAGAGAGAGAGAGAGAGAGAGAGAGAGAGAGAGAGAGAGAGAGATTCTTGGAAGAGTTAAAAATAGAGAGAAATCTGAGAATTAGTGGGTTGTTCTAGCTTCCTTTCTGTGACTGTGATAAAATATTCCAATCAAAAGCACATAGGGAAGGAGAGGGTACCCCACCCCATGCACCAATTTCTGTTCTCTCTCCAACCCCTCACCCTCCACCCCTCTCTCCACACGTGACCCCATCTCCCTCATCACCCCTCTCTCATCCAGTTTCCTCAGTCCATCCTCGGATGACTGTCTTGTTTCCCTTTCAGAGTGAGATTCATGCACCCTCCCTTGGGCCCTCCTAATTACTTAGTTTTGGGGGGGGGATCTCTGGATTGTAGAATGGTTATCTTGTACTTTATGACTAATATCCCCTTATGAGTGAGTGAAAACTTATATAACCACTTTGGAAATCAATTTGGTGGTTTCTCAGAAAATTGGGAATAATTCTACCCCAAGACCCAGCTATACCACTCCTGGGCACAAACCTGAAAGATGCTCCCACTAAACTGCAAGGACACTTGCTCAATAATATTTATAGTTCTGGAACCTCTGCTTAGGTTCTTCATGCTCAGAACAGCTTGCCTTGTAAAATCAGTAAATGGTTTGTCATCTGCTTTCATTTCTGAAGTCACATCTGCCAGTCCTCCATGGTTACCACTTGTGGAATCAGGGCATACAGATTTCTGGGTGAATGTGGCCATCTAAAGTGAAAGAAAGTGGAATGGTGATCTATTTTTAAGAGAAATCCAGTTTTATTTCCTTCAAGTATGCAAAATACCTCAAACAAAATGAATAACATTGCCCGTAAGGACCTTGTTTTGGTGTATAGCCAAATAAGATCCATAATTAGCACAGCAAATTGTGGTTAGAAAAAATTAAGTGGCTTAAGTGGCTGCTCCCCCTCCCTTGTCCTGTTTACATTATTAATTTAACTGACTGACACTTCAAAGAATACAAGGTGAACTTCGAGCCTCCAACTTAAATTACATTCCTGGTCACAAGCAAATTAAACAAGAAAGTGTTTCTCTTATTCTAATATCCTCTGCTGTGTTTAGCAAGTGCATAATCATTGCATTTTGTCTTCCTAATAACCTTATGAGGTGAACTGGAAAGTTTTTATTTGCATTGCACAGATGAGGGACTGGAGGTTTTGAAGCAGTAGATTACTTCTTAAAGGCCTCACAGCAAGAGATCACTCTATTCTCCTATTCTTTATGGTTCTTTGGAGATTTATTCCGTTTTTTATGATAGACTATGAACTTCCTGGAGGGTGGGAAGAGCTGCAGCCATGTTAAATATGCTATGAAGTTGATCAATTGATTCAAACTCCTGGGGCTGTGAAGAGCTGGAATGTTGCAGATCTATAAACAAACTGGCTGTGGCCATCTCTAGACTCCCAACTAACCCTTACCTCTTACCTCTGTGTGTACACATCCTTCTGGAACGTGCAACCATCCCCCTGGCTCCCGTTAGCTCAAAGGCTAGGAATGTTATTAGATAGTTTTTGAGTCCTGTATCGGAGCTTTACCTGATTTGTAGTTGTTGTTTTGTTGTTGTTGTTTTTTGATTTTTTTGTTTTTTTTATTTGATTTTTTTTGATCTATCTACCTGATGTGCCCGAGTGAATTTGAAAAACAAAAACAAAAACAAAAAAACCCCAATTTAAAACATTTTTTGGTCTGTTTTTACAAAAACTTTATGAACTTTCTACCACATGTTGGAACATGGTAATGGGGGGTAAAGTTAACCTGTGTTTCTTGGTAATGGCAACTTTTTCCCACATTTTTTATTAGATATTTTCTTCATTTACATTTCAAATGCTATCCCAAAAGTCCTCTACACCCTCCCCCCGCCCTGCTCCCCAACCCACCCACTCCCCCTTCCTGGCCCTGGCATTCCCCTGTACTGGGGCATATGATCTTTGCAAGACCAAGGGCCTCTCCTCCCAATGATGGCCAACTAGGCCATCCTTGGCTACATATGCAACTAGATACACAGCTCTGGGGGTACTGGTTAGTTCATATTGTTGTTCCTCCTATAGGGTTGCAGACCCCTTCAGTTCCTTGGGTACTTTCTCTAGCTCCTTCATTAGGGGCCCTGTGTTCCGTCCAATAGATGACTGTGAGCATCCACTTCTGTGTTTGCCAGGCACTGGCATAGCCTCACAAGAGACAGCTATATCAGGGTTCTTTCAGCAAAATCTTTCTGGTATATGCAATAGTGTCTGGGTTTGGTGGTTGTATATGGGATGGATCTCCAGGTGGGGCAGTCTCTGGATGGTCCTTCCTTCCATCTCAGTTCCAAACTTTGTCTCTGTAACTCCTTCCATGGGTATTTTGTTCCCTATTCTAAGGAGGAAGTATCCACGCTTTGGTCTTCCTTCTTCTTGATTTTCTTGTGTTTTGCAAATTGTATCTTGGGTATTCTGCTTCTGGGCTAACATCCACTTATCAGTGAGTGCATATCATGTGTGTTCTTTTGTGATTGGATTACCTCACTAAGGATGATATCCTCCAGATCCATCCATTTGCCTAAGAATTTCATAAATTCATTCTTTTTAATAGCTGAGTAGTACAGTACTCCATTGTGTAAATGTACCACATTTTCTGTATCCATTCCTCTGTTGAGGGACATCTGGGTTCTTTCCAGCTTCTGGCTATTATAAATAAGGCTGCTATAAACATAATGGAGCATGTGTCCTTATTACAAGTTGGAGCATCTTCTGAGTATATGCCTAGGAGAGGTATTGCTGCTGGATCATCCGGTAGTATTATGTCCAATTTTCTGAGGAACCGCCAGACTGATTTCCAGAGTGTTTGTACCAGTTTACAATCCCACAAGCAATGGAGGAGTGTTCTTCTTTCTCCACATCCTTACCAGCATCTGCTGTCACCTGAATTTTTGATCTTAGCCATTCTGACTGGTGTGTGGTGGAATCTTAGGGTTGTTTTGATTTGCATTTCCCTGATGATTAAGGATGTTGAACATTTTTTCAGGTGCTTCTCAGCCACTCGATATTCCTCGGTTGAGAATTCTTTGTTTAGCTCTGTACCCCAATTTTTTTGTTTTTTTTTTTAGGGGACTGGGTTTCTCTGTGTAGCCCTGTCTATACCCCATATTTTAATAAGGTTATTTGATTTTCTGAAGTCCATCTTTTTGAGTTCTTTATATACATTGGATATTAGTCAGGATTGGTAAAGATCCTTTCCCAATCTGTTGGTGGCCTTTTTTTCTTATTGGCAGTGTCTTTTGGGCAATGGCCACTTATATTTGGCTCCAGAATAAACTATATTTTATTCTCTTTGATACCAGGGTATGTTTTGGGATCAAGAGCATAACTGTAGGATCAAAGTTAAACATATTCTCTACTGCACATGCGAGGTGAATAATTTTTATTCACTCCTTGTCTTAGAGTTTCTCTTGCTGCGATGAAACACTGTAGCAAAAGCAACATGGGGAGGAAAGGTGTTGCAGTTGCCAATTAGTCCTGCTCAAATGGACATGGCAGCAGCAGTGGCACATTCCTTGCTACCTGCCTCAGTGTTCTGTATTCCGAAATGGAAGACACATACATGCAGCCTTATATTTTAATATGACTTAAACAGCTCAATGACTGGGCTTTCTGAAAACTCCATGTGGCTAACACTTCCCTTCCTATATTCCTATGTTATTACTTATTAAAATCTATATTCCAACTTTGCTGCCCTAAACCCAATGAGGGGTGTGAAGCTTGGGCTGCTCTTTCCAGGCTCTTACGTAATTGCTATACTCTCTCTTTCGCACCTCTCATATCTCATCCTTACTCCTTTTCTGTTATGGTGGTTCTGTCTCATGCTTCCTCCCTTGCTCCCCTTGCCCATGAATTGTAAAGTCTTGCTTCTGTCTCCTTGTCCAGTCTTTGGCCATGGGTAACTTTATTTACCCATCAAAACCAACTAGGGGCTGGCACCCTCATCATCTTACATGTAGATTCAAGGTGCAATTTTGGGGACTCAATTAACATAATACAAGCATTAGACCAAATCCACATTTCCCCCTTTCTGTCCATTAAAAAGGCCTTTTCTCTCAGATATACAGTGAACATAGTTCTAACAGTTACATAAACTATAATGTATGATATACTCTAATAACATCCAGTTCATCAATTTTGTCAATTTAGGTACACTACTCTGAGATCTTAAAGAGTTTGCAATTTTATACCTGGATTATGTTTTGATTTTAAATTGCATTACTATCTGAAAACCATCCTTTCAAGTTTAGATTATCTTCCTTAATGTTAAACAAGTTAAGTTTGATTATGATGGTATAACTAGTCAGAGATCCAATAATGAATTTAGTATTACCTGAATATATAGGAAGCACAAAAATATAGCTTCCAAAACTTAAACAATTTGCAGAGACAGCTGACTATCTGGACAGTTCTTTATTCCTAAAAACATTGGAGCATCTGTCTTCAGTCTTCTGGCCAGAACCATCTGACAGACCTTAACTGAAGCAGGAATTATGAAAGACTAGCTTATCTTGTCTTGGCAGAGCTAAGTTGTCGACTATCTCACATTGTATGTCTTTTCCCTGACAGTAATTTTTGTCTGTTGATGAATTAGGGCAATTCTTGTCCAGTGGCTACCTTGTCCTAACTGGAGCAACTCTATATGGAGGTTATGATGCTCAATATCTTCTATGAACCATGAAGGGGATACTGTCAGGAGCAGACATGTCTCCTAGTCAAAAATTCTATTAATAAAGAAATTATTTTAAATGTCACATCCTGTGGATTTCTGATGCTTTTGAAGACTATATATATCTCTGTAAAGTACATCTAAACTGTTAAACCTTGACCACTCTTAGCCATTTCTAATTCAATAATATTAAAATCACTTTATTCAATCAGAATCTAATATAACCATATGTTCACTATCTGGCCCTTAACTTGCTTTACTTAACCACCCTAAACAGTTCGCAATAGCAACTGCTAAAAGGACTGGGTCTAAGCCTAGTATTCTTTTTTTTTTTTTTTAATTGGATATTTTCTTTATTTACATTTCAAATGTTATCCCCTTTCCCAGTTTCCCTCCCTCTGGGAAACACCCTATCACATGTTCCTCCCCCTGCTTCTATGAGGGCATTTCTCCACCTGGCCACCCACTCCCATCTCCCTGCCCTCGATTCCCCTACACTGGGGCATCTATTGAACCTTCATAGGACCAATTACCCATCCTTCCATTGATGGCATGACAAGGCTACCCTCTGCTACATATGTAGCTGGAGCCATGTGTACTCCTTTGTTGATGGATTAGTCCCTGGGAGTCCTGAGGGGTCTGGTTGGTTGATATTATTATTCTTCCTATGAGGTTGCAAACCCCTTCAACTCCCCTCAGTCCCTTCTCCAACTCCTCTATTAGGAACCCTGCACTCAGTTAAATGGTTAAGCCTAGTATTCTTAAATGAGTTGCATAGGCACAATGCCTATCTGAGAGTAACAATATTAATTTAAATTTTGTATCAATATACAAAGATTTATACAAATGATAACCTTAAATCTATATCAATTCATAAATTTTGTACCAATGTAAGAAATTAGAGCTTCAATTTTGCATCAAATATAAAGATTTCTACCAATATAAGATTCTTTGTTTAAGAATAAATTTAGGATAAAGATGAGGAAAGGAATGGCAGAAACCCCAAGTCTAAGCTCTCTATTTAGTTTCCTTCCTGTTCAAAATTATGACCATTTCCAATTATGCCTTGTAATGACAGCCTATTCATAATTTACAAAATAAACATAACCAGACATTCAAACCCAAGGAATAGGGATGATGGATTTCTACAACCTCTTCCTGATGAATATATATATATATATATATATAATTTTAAGGGGTAGGGAGAGGTAGGAAAATTGGAAAGATTGGTTAGACTTAAGAAAGCTAGCTCTAGTATCTGCTATCCAGTCTCTGCATTCTTAGAAGTTTTCAGGGCTTGACTGAAGTTCTGACTACATCTAACTGAAAGGCTGGATGAACTGAGTTAATCAGGATTTAGCAGCTGTTCCTGAAGCTGTTCTGGAAGCAAGTCTCTGGAAACAGCATCAGGAGGCAGGGAGCTGGAACAGCAGGTCATTTCAGCATCTCCGAGGATGAATCTTGTCAGAGCTGCAAATTCTCCAATGTATGAATCTTACAACTAAAATTTTAGTACTTGTAAGAAATTGTATGGATTGTGCAAGGTGCACAGATCAGTTAAGGATAAATTTTCACTATTTGCTTGAGCAGATGAAAGACAACTACCCTTTTATGAGTTAATTTGTAACAAACCTTTATTTATGCAATATGAAGGATGGCATGATGAATCTTAAGGATTCTGTAACCAGTAAGACTGTCTAATTTTAGCTAAAGTTTTGGCTAGAGACATTTTTATGTCTAAGCCAGTTACAGGACTGTTCTCATGCAGAGGAATCAACAAATCATGTTACCCGTCTTGTTTAATCTTCTCGAACTTTTCTGTGTGTAGCCAAGATTTTCAGGGGGTCTTCCCCCATCATGTCTGATCCATATCACTTTGAAAGGGGTCCAAAACCTTTTCTTCTTTCCTATTAACACAACACAGAACCTCTCTCCAAAATAGCATGTCCTTGGCTCAGCAACTCAAAATCATCAAAGGAATAGATGATTCAAATTAGCAGCCTCCATTCTCTTTAAGCCTACTCTGTTCTGACCTCTTTCATAAAGGATTTTTAATATGATAACCACCAAACATATAACAGCATTTTGATAATTAAAACAATTCAAAGCAATTAAAGCAATCTAAACAATTATTATTATCTATTGAGACAGTGTTTCTTCACTACCCCCTGCCTCGTCCCTTACAAGAATTCAATGCCTAAATTTCTATCTGTCTGAGATAAAAGTTTTCTCCCTACCCTATTTAAATTTCCTTTAAGCCAGTTTCTTTTATTTCTCCTTTTAATCCTTAAAGACGATGGCCTAGTTGGCCATCATTGGGAAGAGAGGCCCCTTGGTCTTGCAAACTTTATATGCCTCATACAGGGGAATGCCAGGGCCAAGAAGTGGGAGTGGGTGGGTAGGG
>NC_034596.1:9792620-9803041 GCF_900095145.1 Mus pahari | reverse complement strand
TTTGGGATAGCATTTGAAATGTAAATGAAGAAAAAATCTAATAAAATAATTTTTTAAAAGACAATTAAATCAATTCTTATTCATTTATCTCTCTCTTTTATTTATCTGATTATAGGAGGTGAGTAGCCTCTAAGATCTGCCTCTCTCTGCTTTCTGAGCAGCTTGTCTCTTTGCACAGAAAGGGCTTCGTCTGAGCTCATATTCTCTGAGGCAGTGTAGAAGCCTTTGAGAAAGTCTCAGGGTAAATATTCACTATGGAGTTTTGTCCTGGTCAGCTTGGGGGACATAGCTGTGTCCCATCTCATGCCATAAACCCTATGATTATGTGAGCCAATTTAGCATGCCTTTTATCCTAGTCCCAAATCCACATGGCTTGGGCAAAACCTGCAGTTCTGCTAAGAAACTAATAGTCTCTAGCTCTGAATCTTACATCATGGTGAGTGTTTTCCATTTGTAAATTTCCAACTAAATTTTAATAGTTCAAGTCTACCATATTGGACACCGTCTGTGGCTGTTGTCAATTAATCCTTCTCAAATTGACCCTTGAGGTGGCACGTCCCTTGCTACCCACCCTGATGTTCTGTGTTCCAGAATGAAAGACACACATGTGCAGCCTTATATTTTAATATGCCTCAAACAGCTCAATGGTTAGGCCAGTCCAAAACCTCCATGTGACTAACCCTTCCCTTCAGATATTCCTGAGTTATTACTTACTAAATTCTATATTTTAGTAGGATTTCTTTTAATCATTTCTGACCCTTCTCATGTCCTTTCTTCAGATGAGCTGAGAGCAAAGTGTGGTATAGCTGATGCATTAATGCTTGAAAAATCCCATAACCTTGAATTATTCCACCATCCCCACTCTTGGCAAATAAAAGGCCAAGTAGCATGACTTCTCAGTGCTTCCACAGGACAATGAGTCAGCTTGGTCCCACTGAGGAGCAGACATGCAGCTGAAGCATTGCTAAACTCACTTTTCAGGTGACTGACTTAGGTCTCTTTTCCATGGTTCATATATTTGTTCTGTGTCAAGCATTGTGTCCAGGAAGTGTTAGGTGCAACCCAACAATATGTTAGTTTAGCATTTTGATGATTGAATGAAATTTCTGGAAAACAAAACAAAACCCTTCTTTAAAGTTATCAGGAAACAGCTCTGGTTTAATGTAAGAATTCTGTAACTGTTTCCATCCTGTTGTTGAATGCCAAGTTCAGGGATTCTTCTAGAAGCTTTGCAACTCTATGTTTCTAATTCTTCAGTTCCCACACAGTCCCTTCACTAATCACAAGAGTGAGCTTTCTGAAGGAAATTGAGTTTGGTGAATCGTCTTCTTAAAATGTGGGTTAGTTTTGTTTTGTTCCGTTTGGGCTTTTTTCCTAACAATGACTTACACCCACAATTTCTTTCCTTGTTGTTCCAAGTCTTCCCTTCTAAGAACTAACCAGACCCTTCCCAAGATCATGTTCAGGAAGGTCAAGCTACAGACATTTGCTGGGCCTTGTGCTCAACTTGGGCCATCTTTTTAGGACTTTTACAATTCTTTCCCTTGCTTTACACACCAGCACTACTTGGATTATGTTTCAACCTCTCCCTGAGCACACAACCTCCCCCACTCATACCTGACCTGATGGTAGAGATAGAAGAAAAGGGATCAGCTTCAGGGATATTCTCAGGTTCCTAATTCATTGCTTCTTGCATCATATCATCTTGAATTACCTTCATTACTTTTATGAGTTTATCTTCTGGATTTATCTCTTATTAATGCTCTTTATGGGCTCCAAGCTCAGAACTTGGCACACATTTACTTGTCAAGCATAAGCAGTTACTAAGTTTTGCCTTGAGTTGGATTGTCCTATTCATTAATGGTCTCCTCTCCATTCTCATGGGGTCAGCTCTCCCTGAGTGAAGCACAAGAAATGAGTTTCTCATAGGCTCAATGTTCTGATCAAGGCTTCATTTTAGAAATATAGCACAGAGACATAGAGACAGAAAGTGAAACTATAAACCTGCCTTGTGTTTTGGTTACCCCAGGCTCTCAGAGCAAGAGGTTACTGCCTTAGTAACCTCTAAGTTCTTGAAGTCTTCAGAGTGGCTGTGGAATTTCTGTCCTCCACCTAGAAAATGGGTCATTTGGGGTGACTTTTTCATGAGAAGGGCTATTCAGCATCTCTTACACTATAGGGCATTTAGGATTTGTGCTATGCCAAGTCACATTTCTAGACTTTACTGACAACATCTTCTTTATGTCTTATCCAAGGCTGATGACTGCCACAGCAAAGTGTTAAATGTTTTCTCTAAGCATATATCTTTGGACAAATCACCCACCATCAGTCAGGATCCCTTCCCATTAGGGCTAAGATGGGAGGTGCTCCACTTCCTAGTAAATGTTGTTAGATGAGTGGGGGCGGTTATCTTGGGCTTCTTATACTTGCAGGTGGGCTGAGGAGAAAATTCTACGTTGTAGAGGAAGATGTGGGAGGATGGTAGATTGTCCTGTGGATGAATGGGCTCCCTTGGCACTCGTGGAATAGCCTTGGGGTGGATGATTGCATATGTCCTTCCCAGTTTTGATTGTTTAGGATTTCTTGTCTTCCACACTTTTTTTAAAAAATTGTATCAGGATTAGAATTTTTGTATTTGCTACATATGTTCTAATGTTATTCTATCTATGAGTCAACTCTCTTTGTCTCTCTCCATCTTTCTCTGTCTCTCTGTCTCTGTCTCTGTATGTCTCTGTCTCTGTCTCTCTGTCTCTCTCTCTGTATGTGTGTGTGTGTGTGTGTTTATGTGTAAACCTCTTCCTTACTCTGGTGAAAAGGATGGATTCTTTTAGAAAATAATGTTTTAAATCCATAAAACATCCATTAAATGAGAATCATTATACAGAAATTTAGTTTGCCTATAGATTCCTTGGGGACTTACTACAGCAGTCATAACTCTGGGCAGCATCTTAAAAACTGAAAATGAGACTTAGAAGTTCCAGTTCTCTTTGTATTCACTCTGGATAGTAGAGAGAATAGGATTTCAAAGACAGTTCCCACAAACTGGTCCAGAGTCACCGAGGAGCTCACATGCCAGAGTCCCATAACAGAATACTTCTGTTGGCAACCCTTCCAGACACAAAATTCTGTGAACTTTTGTATTTTGCTTCTTAATTTTAACTAAAAACACTGTGGACATTCTAAGTTGAAAGTTATTTGGAGCAATTTGGTGGCTTGTGATTCTCATCCAAAAAGGAGAATTTCTAAATATTCATCAATACCACCCCCCAAATGCGTCTGCTTCATCAAGGTTATCCTAGTATTAATTATTTATAAGGAGAATGCTGACAAATTCTAATTGCAAATAAATACAATTGCTGTCGATTGCATAATTTATGATTCCACTTGTTAAACCAAGACAATAGGAGTTGATGAAAGGCATTAAGTGGCCCCAAATTAAAGTAAATTTGGGTTCACAGTTTTGTCTACAGTGTTAATATAACTTGAAGTTCTCAGCTTCCTAAGACTTCTGCCATACTGGGGATGTATGCACCAGGTAAACAGTGTTCACTTGGGCCTGGTATCTGGCCAGCAGTGCACCAATCAGGCCTTTCTGGAGACAGGTTGTTTAGCTCACGGTATCTGGCCTCTTGCCTACATGAGAATCAGCCTCCACCATCTTGGCTACAGGATGGCGTGGCAGAATAGCTTTGTCTACACATCGCTTTGACACTTTAATGAGGAAATTTGGACAAAATAGCAAAGTTAGCAGTAGGGGTGGGGTGCATTAGAAATGCTTTCTGTGAAAATGTAGAAAACATTTTTTTTCCCCTTGGGTCACATGCTCACACAGGTCAGCATCTTGGAGGTTAAGTGCAAACTCTGAATTGGCTCTGTTTTTTTTACAGCTCTCCTCACAAGACAAAGACTCTACTGTGAGAGCTTTTTCATAATATATTTTAAAAAAGTATGTTAAAAACAACAATTTTTAGAAGAGAAGCCATTTGTAGCATTCACAATGAGTCAAGTCAGACTTTGGAAAAAGTCACTGTAAAGGGCTGATCTACCTTTCTTTAAAGAAAGACAAGAGTTTTTAAAAGAATGTCTGGGCTTTGAATCTTGTAGCTTCATTCTCCAGAGATCAAATTTCATCAAAACATAAAGGTCCAGAGGTAATGGATTTTGCTATAACTGCATTTACATCGTGTTCTATGATTAATGAGCGAGATAATGGGTTTATTGACTTCTGATTGCGTGTCATGTACTGTAGTGGACAAGCAACTGACCCAGATTGGCCCCTGTCTTTCAGACATCCCAGCAGTAGCAGATACACTAGGGACTAAAGCAAGATCTGTGTACTGAGCTTTGTTATGTGCCATCCAGACTGGGAAAGGTACCTTAGTCCACCAGGAATCTGAGGAGACACAGGAAGGCCATCACAGTAATGATCCTTGGCATTAGAGGAACATCTCACAGCCTGTTTTGTGTGCTTTCTGCACTACTGCAGGAGACTGCGTACAATCTGCTGTCAGCTGAGCAGGAACGTACTCAAAAGGAAGGATTCTTTTTTTTTTTTTTTAATTGGATATTTTCTTTATTTACAGTTCAAATATTATTCCCTTTCCCAGTTTCCCTCCCTCCCTGAAACACCTTATCACATCCGCTCTCTCCCTGCATCTATGAGGGTGTTCCTCCACCTGCCCACCCACTCCCATCTCCCTGCCCTTGATTCTCCTACACTCGGTCACCTACTGAGCCTTCATAGGATTAAGGACCTCTCCTCCCATTGATGCCTGACAAGGCCATTCTCTGCTACATATACAGTTGGAGCCATGTGTACTCCTTGGTTGATGGCTTAGTCTCTGGGAGCTCTGGGGGGTCTGGTTGGTTTGCAAATTCCTTCAACTCCTTCAGTCATTTCTCTAACTCCTCTATTGGGGACCCTTTGCTCAGTGCAATGCTTGGCTGCGAGCATCCACCTCTGTATTTGTCAGGCTCTGGCAGGGCCACTCAGAAGACAGCCATATTAGGCTCCTTCCAGCATGCATTTCTTGGCATCCACAATAGTGTCTGGGTTTGGTAACTTTATAATTCTGAGTGAGGTAACCCAATCACAAAGGAGCATACATGGTATGCATTTACTGATAAGTGGATATTAGCCTGAAAGTTCCAAATACCTAAGATACAATTCACAAACCACATGAAGCTCAAGAAGATGGAAGATCAAAGTGTGGGTGCTTCAGTCCTTCTTCAAAAGGGAACAAAATACTCACAGGAGCAAATATGGAGACAAACTGTAGAGCAGGAAAGGCCATCCCAAGAGTGTTCTACCTGGGGACTGATCACATATACAAGGAAAGATTCTTAAGTGGGAGAGAGCCTTCTTGTTCAGGCCTATGGACTTTCTCTGGCTAGTCTTGTGTGGGCCTAGTTTGAACTCCATGTCAAATCATGTTATTTGTTCCACCATGTTATTTGTTGGGAGCCTCTGGAGAAGCTGGCGTGATCTAGACAAGAGTGGAGTGCTTGGAAAAAATCAATAATTTAGACAAAAGCTTCCATCTGCTAAATTTTCAATGTGTTTGGTCTATTTCTTAGCTCATTTCACAACTTTAATTATCTTTTAGGCAGACATGAGTGTTCCCTAAACACAGGGCTGGAGAGATATCACATAGTTCCAGTGAGGGAGGTTTCAATGCTGTCTTCTGACTTTGAAACTCAGAGCTTTGAAAGATGAAGGTGGGAGAAGATGGAGGGGGTGGAGCCTAAGCTGTCCCCAAGTTTTCTGATAGTTAGACATTCACTAGGAGTAGAGTGGGGACTGGTTAATGGGGTGTGTTTGAGAGCATGCTAGTAAGGCAGGTAGTATGTCCTGGAGGAGGGCCTAAAATGTGTTGCCCATTCTCTCTGAGCTTTAACATTCTAATTTTGGTAAAGTACTCCAACGAACCTATGTTTGGTAAAACCAATGTAAAGATCAGGTGTACAGGCTAGTTTTATGTCAACTTGACACAAGCTAGAGTCACCAGAGAAGAGGGAACTCAGTTGAGGAAATATCTCCAAGATCCAGATGTAGGGCATTTTCTTAATTAGTGATTGATGGGTGAGGGAAAACAGCCCTTTATGGGTAGTGCCACTTCTGGGCTGGTAGTGTAGGGCTCCATAAGAAAGCAGCCTGAGGAAGCCTTGGGAAGCCAGCCATGGCCTCTGCATCAGCTCTTGTCTCCAGGTTCCTGGCCTGCTTGTGTTTCTGTCCTGACTGCTTTCAGTGATATGAAAAATTAAACCAGATAAATCTTTCCCCCCCAACTTGCTTTTTGGTCATGGTGTTTCACTGAAACAATAAAAACCCTAACTAAGACATTAGATAATCTATTTTAAGATGCTCATTGGGTGGGTGGCTATGATTGGCATTCAGCTAATGTTTTGCCACTTTTTTTTTTCTACAAGGAGCTTTAGGGACTCTTCTGCAACTTCAAACAGAATGGTAGATCTTGAAAACTTCACCAAGGTGCCACAGGTTTTGTTCAGGGTTAGGAGACAGGATAGGGGCATGTGACTTTGCATAGTATCCCTTCCCTCTCTGGATTTGTCTGGGTGGCTATGGATCAAAAAAGAATGGTATTGAAGTGTGCATAATACAAAGTCTGCTGTTTCTGTTCTAACACCAAGCTGCCTTATCAATGATGATGACCCCAACCCTTTTGTCTCTCACTATCTCATTAAGGAATACCTGACCTTTAATGCCATTAAAGCCTAAGTTGCCCTGCAGACATATTTCAGAGAGACTTCTGATGCTAGGTAGGTATCAGAGGACACTAAGAACATGCATTGGTAGGTGCAGATGAATGGAACAGTGGAACCTTCTGAGGCCTCTAACGTAAAGAAAACAACCTTTAGCATTTGACGGCTGGAATGAAGGGACACAAAGATAGCAGTTGACATAGTTCTATCTAATGTTTATTAGAACTCAAATCAAAGAGGTATGTGTTCCTGTTTGATTGAAAAAGTGAAAAGCTGAGGATTGCCAGAGTAGAAAATACAGAGTGTAACCCTGGTTAAGCTAGAGTATCTGCTGGTGGAGAGGGCTGTGGATGTGTGCCTGGTCTCAATTAAATAGTTAATATTTATTTATGTGGTGCTTGTAAGCAGAGGAATAATGTAATCAAATTTCTGTTCTAACGATGTCCCTTTACACATTTAGAGAATGAATTAGAGGGACTGTGACAGGTTATAGAGTGGCAGTGGGTTTGAGAACAGCAAGGGAGAGACAAGTGAAGAGACATTTCTCATGTCAGAATGGAAGAACGGATGACATGGCATTTTGTATGGATAATGTTTATGGGCAGGACATGCAAGACTGTGGCTCTTAAGCAGTGTTCGGGGCTGGGATTGCAGAAGAGCTAATATGTGTCCTGAGGGGCAGCTACACTAGAGTGGTGATCTTGGACTGTGGGGCTACATGAGACTTCTACCACAGATCAAAGTCTACTACTTCTTACTTTATTCTCTGAGCCCAGAGAGGGGAAATCGTCTTCTAGAAATCAATTGATACGTTAAAAATAATTAAATATTAGTACCATTAATTTCTAAAAAGTTAAAGACTTTTTTAATTTAAAGGCAACTGTGACTTCTGCTCAACGATCTGTGATTAGGATTAAAGTTGGTGATCAACTTGATGGGATCTGGAACCATCTGAAAAGGAATATCATAATTAGGATAATTAGCATGGAATATATGACCACTGTGGGTGGTGTCATCCACTGGGTTAGGGTTCTGGACAGAATAAAATAGAGAATCAAGCTGTAATTCATCGCACCGTTTCCTGACTTGTGGATGCCTCTGTGACCACCTCATTGTGATGGTGGTACCTTTCAACTGTGAGCCAAAACAAATCCTTCCTTAAGTTGCTTTTCTCAGGTAGTGTATTTTAGAAGTGCAAATTCCGGTGGTCTAGAAGCTCTTCATCTGATTCTCACTCAATTGTCTCAGAAGCTTCACGTGACAGGTGAATCATAGAGAGGAAACAAAGGCTCTGGGTTAACTAATGTGCCCACGAGTACATTGTAGCCCATCTGATACCCCACTTGCAGGCCTCTGAGACCCTTTCATCCTCAGCTAGCTTCATGCTATTCTTCCTCTCTGGATGCCAGGCACCCCAGTGCTGAGAGCTTTCCCTCTGGAAACCTACCCTCTTAGCTTCTGTCTTACTGTATCGGCCTGGGCATGGCACAAGATTCATGATGGACACCGTCATCTCTAGGGGCTTCCTAAAACCCCAATCTTCTCTGGTTTACATCTTGACCCAGAGTCCCACATCCACCGCTAAAGCTTTCTCCTCATCCTCCTCTTCCAATTCCTTCATCATTTATGTAAACTGGACAAAGTGACCTCCGAAGTCCTTCTGTGTCCAGGCTTTGGTGGGTTAACTGGGGATGACAGAGCTTCGGTGTCTGAGTTCGCACTTCCACTTTTTTTTTTTTCTAGGATTCATATTTGTGAGCAATCATTGTACAAATTACACAATGCACATATTTCCCAAACTTAAAAAATATGTTGAGTTTTCATAAGAAGAGAAAAGAAGTTAACATATGTATTCTGTGGGAATAAGTTTAAAGATAGACTTTTTTCCAAGAAACTTATTATGGGCTGTATTGGTTTTCTTAGGCTGCTGTAAGAAAGTACTATAGAGTATATGTCATAAAAACTGTCATTTATTTATCTTTATTTCTGGAGTCCAGGATTATTGCCCTGGCTAGGTTGTTTTTCCTAAGATCTTTCTTCTTGGTTCTAGCTGGCTGCTTTTTCCTGGGTTTCCACATGCTCTCCTCTCTAAGGGCTTGTGTGCTTACATTCCCTACAGGGAGATTGGAATAGGCTCATCCTGTTGAGTGAATAAAGTATTTGCTGTATAAAAATGAATACATGATTTTTGGATCCTTAATACTCATAAAAGAGAAATATGGCATGGCACCTGTGATCAAAGGTGGGAGGCAGGTGGGTGGGAGCAGGTGTGAGGCAGACAGGAGGCAGATGGGGGGAGGCTGGTGGGAGGCAGGTGGGGGGAGGCAGGTGGGGAGAGGCAGGTGGGAGGCAGGTGGGGGAGGCAGGTGGGGGAGGCAGGTGGATCCTAGCACTTGTTGGCTGAAACAGCAAGCTCAATGTTCTTTGAGAGATCCTGTCTCAAAAAATAGAGTGGGAAGAGGTAGTGGAGAATACCAGACATCAGCTGGTGGCCTTCACAAATCCTTGGTCATATTTGTTCACTCACACACATTCATGGAACACACACATATACACAGTACACATAAACAAATAAAAACACATTCTTCAAATACATTATGAAGTGTTAAGACATCAACATATTGATCAGGGCAGGGCATGATGTTCTAATGACTGATATTTAACAAATTGCCATAAAAGGTAGCAGCTTAAATCATTCACTTACTGAAGTTTACAAATTATCAAGTGCATGGAAGATCAAGTTGTCTTCATTCCATCATGTAAGATCCCACCTCACACCATCTCTGTAACTATAATTCATTCATATGTCTTATAGATCAATTCCACATAGGGTCCATCGATCATTCAACAAACACTGGGCATTTGTGATGACAGTACCTACAGGGTGGTTCACACTGTGGACAGGAACTTCTGTCTTCTTTACATGCTTATTAGTTGGGAAGGTAATGGGCACTCCATATGTACTTGATGGATAAATAAATAGAATGTAAACCACCAGATCTATTATCTGCAGATGCAGGTCTCACAATGGTGGGGGCATTGGGAGGAAGAAATATATTATACACCATGACATGGCAACTTATAGATGCAGTGGTCACTTCTAGAAGAGACTGGGAGAATACTGGGTAAGAATGACCGAGGAAGAAACACTGGCTCTTGAGCCCCACCGGAGAGACACTATGTAGGCTGCGACTCCCCCCCGCCTAGACATGTGTGCTCCGAAAGCACCAATCTGGGAGGCATTTCCTCTGCACATGACCCAGTCACAACCACCTCATATACAAACATTTTCGGACTCAAAATCAGGAAGGTTGAAACTTACAAGTCTTGTTGCTCTCTAGTGTGACTTACTTAGATATGGTAGATATTTTCGGTCAAAGTTATTTCTGTTTAAAAAAAAAAAAACCCAAACATTTTTTATCTGTGAGAGATTTTTACAAACTGCACTTAAGCACCCAAAACCAAAATGATAGTGTGGATATAAGAGGCCGTCTTAGGGCTGGCGAGATGGGCCAGTCATTAAAAAGGTCTTACCACTCTTCCAAAGGACCTGAGGTTGGTTCTGAGCACCTTTGTTGCAGGGCCCACAACTGTATTCAATTCCAGCTCCATGGAAAGCCTGCTTTTGGCCTCTGCTGCACACATATCATTCTCTCTCTCTCTCTCTCTCTCTCTCTCTCTCTCTCTCTCTCTCTCTC
>NC_034596.1:9791288-9792462 GCF_900095145.1 Mus pahari | reverse complement strand
CTCTCTCTCTCTCTCTCTCTCTCTCTCTCTCTCTCTCTCTCTCACACACACACACACACACACACACACACACACACACACACACACACACATACTGTCTGGCATTTATAACTAAATAACACTCTGTCCATTGCCTTTTTAGGGACTCTTAAACATTAAACGTGTTGGTTTTTTAGAGTCTTGTTATGTAGGCTAAGATGGCCTTGTCCCTGTGACTGTATTGTCTCAGTCTGTTGAGGGATGAGATTACAGGTTTATGAACCACAAGGCTTGGCATGGCAGTTATTTAACATGCTTCATTGCTGCATGTAGGGTGGGTTAAGAAATTTGTTCATTTTGAAGGATTTCACTGGTTCATGGAGAAACTCATGATCCCAGCCCTTTTTCTGCTTTGGGCCTTGTATGTTCTTTAGACTTTGCTAAGCAAAGGGCTGGTGACAAATGATGCATTTCGTAGACCAACAACAGAAGGAGAGATGAATATTCTAGAGATGGTAGTAACAGAGGCTTCTGATCTTGGAGGCCACACAATTATGTTTGCAGCCAGTGTTGGTAGTTCAGGTCAAGTGAACTATGGGTACTGGGCACCTGTGTTTACGAGTGCTATGGAGAAGTTGAAACTGTTGAGTTCTCTGGCATCGTACCAAGCTCTGGCCTGACTTTCTGGCAGGCTGTGCATTCAGTTAGCTATGTACTATTATACACCATGGCTTGAATCTCATTTTTGCTTCCACTATCTATAATGTGCCCTGTTAAGCTACTGAGAGCATTAAAGGATCTGATTAACTAGAGAATCATGACAGTAAAATGAGGTAATATACATAAGGACCTGGCACAAGGCATTTGGCAGAGTTAGCTCGAGGCCAGCGGTAGCTCTTCCTGTTCATTTTCTGACTGGTACTGTTCTGCCAACTCCTCTCCAGTACCTTAGAAGTGAATGTGTCCTTTTAACTGTACGCTTTAAACCAATAGTCTCAGTTTAGGATGGCTTTGCCCCGTAGCAGTGCACATGGTATAACATATTGGACAGTTCCCACATCAGAGTTTTCCAGTCCTCCATCTGGGCACCTGTGCTTAGGGGTGCTGTGGAGAGCTGGTGAGTCCTCTGGGCATTCTTCTAAGATGCTGTAGTGGCTATTCCTGGTTGTCAACTTGACTATATTTGAAATGAACT
>NC_034596.1:9777737-9790358 GCF_900095145.1 Mus pahari | reverse complement strand
GAGAGAGAGAGAGAGAGAGAGAGAGAGAGAGAGAGAGAGAGAGAGAAGTTGAGAGAAGTTGCGACACAATATCCTTATGGAAGTCAGAGGACAGCTGGTGGAAATTGGTTTTCTGAACTCTGAGGATTAAACTTAGGATGTCAGATTTGACTACACACATCTTTTCCTGGTGAGCCATTCAGCTGTCCCATGGATTTTTTATAATTATATTCCTAAAGTTCTGTATTAAGAAACTAGACAAAAGTGAACTCCGAAGCCTCTCAGTTTCTGATCGAGTGGGCAGTAAAATCAGGAAGTTCCCAGGCATGGTGTGATTTTTGACAATACTGTTTTAATTTCTAAATTTTTCTGTGCCAGAGGAGCTTTGTATTTTTTTTACAAACTGTAAATTGATATTATGCCTGCCTGTAGCAGCAGTCTCTTGGAAGTTAGGCACTTTTATTAGGACACAGAAAATTGAAACATAAAACATCAAACGGGCCATTTCTTTTAGCCACAGATATGAGCTAGATGGAATGCCACATTTCTCTCTCTTTATAACAACTTTAGCTCATTGTAGGAGAAGGTCTTCAGGAGAAGGTGACAGTTGTGCTGGTGATGAGCTGTGGCCCTCATTAAGTTTTAACCTTCCCTGGCCTCAGCTCCTCCTCTGCAAGCCAACAATATGGCTAAGATGACCTCCAAATCTTCCCAGATTCGGGGACTTTCAAGGGTCTCAAAGCTTCCAGGGGGCTCAGCTCTGTCCAGTAAGAAGTGATATCATGACTGTGTTGGGGCCTCAATTGCAGATTCTTGTCTGGGTAGACTTCAGAGTTACCTTCCGCTTACAAAGTGCTCCCGTAAATGTGTTTAGGAGAACCAGTTAGTTGGTTTTAGTCCAAGTATTCAGCAGCTGTAGCTATTCTGGGGAAGAAGTAGAAGCCCATGCATAGGGCTCACCTTTCCAGCTGGATTCTTATTCTTCCATTAAGTCCCTGCTTCTTCAGCACAGAGCTCATATCCCAGCCTGGCTTTAAGTCTCTATAGATCAGTTTCCTTGAGCAGAGAAATGGTGTGAGGTTGATTTGCATGAATTCCTGATTACACACTCTGTAGTCATCTATGAGCTATAGGTTTGCTTTTAAAAGAATAGTTTTTGTTTTTTTCATTTCCTTTCACTGTCGTGTCAATATTTTCTATGGTATTTTCTGCACCCAAAATTCTCTCTTCTATCTCTTGTATTCTGTTGGTGATGCTTCCATCTATGACTCCTGATCTCTTTCCTAGGTTTTCTTTCTCCAGGGTTGTCTCCCTTTGTGATTTCTTTATTGTTTCTAGTTCCATTTTTAGATCCTGGATGGTTTTGTTGTTTTCCTTCGCCTGTTTGATTGTGTTTTCCTGTAATTCTTTAAGGGATTTTTGTGTTTCCTCTTTAAGGGCTTCTAGCTGTTTACCTGTGTTCTCCTATATTTCTTTAATGGAGTTATTTATGTCTTTTTTAATGTTTTTATCATCATCATGAGAAGTTATTTTAGATCTGAATCTTGCTTTTCCAGTGTGTTGGGGGTATCCAGGACTTGTTATGGTGGGAGAATTGGGTTCTGATAATGCCAAGTAGCCTTGGTTTCTGTTGCTTATATTCTTACGCTTGCCTCCCACTGTCTGGTTATCTCTAGTGCTACCTGCCCTGGTTATGTCTGACTGATCCTGGTTGTGTCAGAACTCCTCTGAGTCAAGCTGTCTCTGTGATCCTGTGATTCTGGGATCCTGAGATCCTGAGATCCTGGGTGTGACCAACCTGCCTATGGGACCTGAGATCCTTGTGTGACCAAGCTTCTGTGATCCTGTGATCCTTTGATCCAGGGAGCGCTGGAGCACCTGGGAGTGGAACTTCCTCTGGGCGTTGTGGGGTTGGCTACAGAGTTTGTGCCCATGGTCTGCTCAGGGCACTGGCCCAGACAGACCAGAATAGTTTTATTTTTAACTGTGTGTGGATTGTGTCTGTGTAGGAATTTGTTTATGGAGGCAGTTTCCATGTAGGCTGGAAAGAGGCATTAGATCTCCTGGAACTGGAGTTACAGGTAGTTGTGAGCCACTCAACATGAGTGCTGGGAACTGAACTTGTGTCTTCCGGAAGAGCAGGAAGCACTCTTAACCATGACGCCATTTCTCCAGCCTTTATTTTGCGTTTAACATTAATATTCATATCTATTTTTCTACATTTATTTTTTCAAATGCATTTTTATTTAAAGTATAAAAGTACAGATCTCACAAGAATGATTCTGTACACATATTCATGAGGCAAAGACCCTGCATCAGAGAAACTGGACTTCTGATACTCAGCATCATGGAGTTCCCATACAACTCCTCTATGGAAATATTTGACAAAATTAACTGACTGTGACCACAACTTCTGACACTGTCATTAAGCTGTTTGTAAACATTGTAATTAAAATCACATTTTCTAAGTTTATTTAGATTTTTTTTAGAGTCCTTTAGTATTATGGCATCCAATAATAGTTGTAAAGAATATGGTTTTCAATTTTATTATTTAACAGTAGCATTCACTATTGTTTATGCTTATTTGTGTTTTGTTTGTTTTGTACTATTGTGCTTTCATGATCATTCTTGAATATGTGCTTTTAAGAATCGATGTAGCAATTTCCATTGTGAATCTTCCTATTGATCACATGACTGAATCACGAGACGTGCTCAAGTACAATCACAGCATGGCTGAAATTGATTAATTGGCTTTATTCCCCTGGAAATGTGCTGGGATTTGTATAGTAATAAATATCTATGTTAAAGTGATATTTAATAACCATACAATTTATACAGTAAAGACAATGTTTTGCAATATTATTACATGAAAAATGACTAAATCAGGATAATTAGAACATCAGTCACCTCATTTATCTTTTTTTTTTGTGTTGAGGATATTCAAAATCTTCTCCTCCAATGATACTTAGAGTAAAGCTCTTCAGAGCTCATTTTATAGCCTTGACCAACTTCTTCTTGTCCCTCCTCACCCACCAAAGCCTCTGTAACCACCATTATCTCTATTTGTATGAGAACAACATGTTAAGATATGAGTGAGTTCATGTGGTGTCTATCTTTCTGTGCTCAGAGAATTTTACTCAAAGCATATCCTCCATTTACTCCCTCACACACAACAGCTTAACTCTATTATTTTGGGAGAGATTTGATAAGCTTACAGTGGAATCTTCTCATTACCAAGGTGTATTTATGCAACTGTTAGTATTTATCCATATGTGCTTTCTTTAGTCTTTGAAGAAAAGATTGTTTTGTTAGTGTGTATGAGTGTGTCCGTGTGTGTGTGGTCTGCACACATGCATGTGGGTTCCCAAAGAAGATGGCACTTAATATGTATGCTAGGAACCAAACTCTAGTCCCCTGCAGGAGCAGTATGCATTCAAAATACACTGAACCCATTTCTCAGTTCCCTTTAATTGACCTTTATATTACAGTTTTCAGTTTAGACTTATTACATAAATGTTGCTATATATCCTTTTATGTTGCTATATATCCTTAGGTGTTTTTATTCTTATTGAAGATGCTTTTTGTAATGTATTTTTAAGAATTCAAGTTTCTAAGCATTGCTAATATGAGGCATACAATATACCTAATAATTCTAATAGTTTATTTGTTGATACTCTGGCTGTAGCTTTTTTGGCCAGTCTTATTGTGTACAGTAGGATCATCAATAGACAACTCTGCAGAAATGGTAGCAGTGGAAGTTTTTGTGTCAGTTGCAGCTCTGGGAGAAAATTGTCAGTATTTCCTATTGGGTGTGGTGTTTGATGTATTTAGATACCTTGACTAAAGTAAAACTCTGACCCTTTTATGAGTACTTTTATGAGTCTTTATAATCGAGGAAATGATCCAGTTTTCCTTGAAAATTTTTTGTGTGACTTTGAATTTTTTTATTAAGGTAATGATAGCTTGAGAAATCTTTCTTCCTGTCCTACACTGATAAAAAGTGTGTAGTATTATTGCTACCCATTCCTTCCTGAAGTATTTATAGAAGATTATCTTATACTAAGTTATTAGTTTTAAAATAAATATATACCATTGAGATTTCACATTTCTTCTTATAGCTATTTGATCTGTGCTGGATAATTTTATGTCACCTTGACACAGGCTAGAGTCATCTAAGAGGAGGGAACCACAATTGAAAAGATGAGGTTTCAGGCATTTTCTTTATTAGTGATTGATGTGGGGGGCAAGTCCATCATGAGCAGTCTTGGATTCTATAAAAAAGCAGATTGAGCAAGTCAGGAGGAACAAGCCAGTAAGCAGCACCCGTCCGTGGCCTCTGCCTTCAGGTTCTTGCCCAGTTTGAGCTCCTGTCCTGACTTCCTATAATGATGGACTATGATATGGTTGCCTAATCCAAATATCCTCTTTTCTCCTCAACTTGCTTTTTTGTCATGGTGTTTCCTCTCAGCAACTGTAACCCAAACTAAGACTCAGTCAGTGTTCTTTTCAAGGAACTTGTCCACTTCTTCCAAAATTTCAGATTTATTTCTATGTAATGATTTTTAGCACATTTTCTTGCCTATTAAATTTCCTCCTGTACAAACTAGAATAATATATCTTTAAAACCTTCCCATTTTGGTGTTTTTGTATTCTTCCATTTTTCCTGATTACTTTACTAAGAGGCCATCTTTATTGTGTTAGTTTCTAGAAAGAACCTTTGTTCTTGGTAAATTTTCCCTATTATTTTGCTTTATATTTGATTAATCTCTGCTACTTTTGTTATTTATTATCTTCTACTATCCTTAGATTTGATTTTATGTCTTTTTAAAATAACTTTTGGAGATGGGTAATTAGACTACTGATTATTAGTTTGCATTATTTCAATAGGCATAGCTAAAGCTATAAATTCTGGCATTCCATAAGACTTTCTATATTTTTATTTAATTATAATTTGACTCAAAATAGTTTTATAGTTTTGCGATTTCTTTTTGAACCATGACCTATTTAAAGTATGTTGTTAAGTATTTTAACTTTTAGAAAATTTATTTCTCTATTTGTAACTAATTTATCTTTTTTTTGTCCCTTCCTTCCTTCCTTCCTTCCTTCCTTCCTTCCTTCCTTCCTTCCTTCCTTCCTTCCTTCCTCCCTTCCTTCCTTCCCTCTTTCCTCCTTTTTCCCTACCCATTCTCTCATGCTGGAGATCAAAACACACAGCCTTATTGTTTGCTATCCAGTGTCTACCATTAAGCCACATCCCAGTGTCCTCCCTCTCCCCTTTTGTCGCAGAGCCTTGGTTCAAAGCTGAAGATGGCCTAGATCCCACCACGTCCACTCAGTCCATCTGTTTTTGCCTTCTAAGTGTGGAGATTACAGGAGTATATTACCATGCCATAATAATTATTGATGTACACATAACCTCTCTAATTTCATATGTAGAATAATGTCTACCTTTGAAATTCTTGAGGCTTGTTTTATATTGTAAAGTTAACACAGTGTCAACTCTAATCACAGTCTCTTTGCATAAGAAACAAGTATGTATACTGCAGATATTCATAAGGCTCTAAATAGGTTATTAGGATATATTTATTAACCACGTTATCCAAATCTTATATAGTTTCACTTATTTTTTTGTCTGCTAGTATTCCTTACAGAAAAAAAAAACCAGTAATTCCTAATTTCTGCAATTGCATTTTAAACCACAATTTTGAATCAATATTTCTTTGCTTAAGATAATTGTTCTCTTAGTGTGAGCAACTGTTACAAGTGCAAGTATGCATATGTATGTTTGTAACCATGTGCCTATGTCTGTATGTATGCATGTGTGTATACACATGCGAGTGTATGTGAGTCTGTGTTTGCATGTGTGTGACTAGCCATATGTATGTGTGTCTGAAGTTTCTATTTTTTTGTGCAGATGTTGCTACTCAATTGCTGCAGGATGTGATTTGAGAATGTTTAAAATGTACTGCAAATATTGAAAAGCACACTTAGAAGCCCTATGCACTACACTTTAGCATCGGCAGGTTTTGTGTGTCTTCCCTTTGGATGAACAGTAGAGACACCTGGAGAGTTCTCTCTGGGTTCTCCCCTCTTTCCACCTCTCTGTCATCACTCATAAACCCAAACAGATGTTTTTAATCACACACTTTCCCATTGGAAACCCAGGTGTTCACAGAATTTTCTTCTTTCTTAGATTTTAAGGATACAGTTACAAACTTGTGAAAAGAGGGATTAAATGCCCTGAAAGGAGAGGAGGAAAAATTCTATTATGCTATTTTTCCTAAATCACAAATTAGAATTCATAGTTGAATCTCCTTGATTTAAGAACTGTTTTGCTTAAAACGTCTTATGACATTATAAAGTTAAATGTGCTTAGCAATCATTTTAAGAGGTCATTAATATAGACAGAAAATAGCTACTTGGAAGTGTATATACAATACAAAGATATCATGTTTGGGACGTGGAGTTGTTACTGTTCTAATAAATTGAGACCATGCTGTAAGTGTATAGAATATTTCAATAAGACATTGTCAGAATATTTTAGAATTCTCCACAGCACTTTATTACAGACTAATATGCAATGCGATAAGTAAGTCTTCATGGCACTAACTGAGGGACCTCTGCGAGCAGTATTTATGTCTAGTAATAATGGAAAACATCACTGGGGTTAAATTACTTGGGAAGAAAAGGCATTTCTCTAGGACTGTATCTTATTTTCCTGAAGGGACCACATGATAATGAAGAAGGTAAGAGAGAGGGTCAATGGGGCACTCCAAGTCCTCAGATGCCCTGTGACTTGAGCAAATGACCTACTCTTTCTTGGCAGTAGGTCCCCATCTGTAAGAGCCAGGAGCTGCTACCCAAAGCTCTGATATCCTGAAATGAGAATCTTCACTCACTTGTGAGAAAGCATAGATGCCAGAGGGAATCCCCAGGACTCCAGTGTCTGCAATTCTAGAGAAGGCTCTCCTAGCTTTCTAGTTTAATTCTGGGTTATAAGTTTAGTTGAGTGCAAATGAAGCTGTTAATAGACTTGAGTGAATTTCAAACAAAGTTTTGACTTCACCGACATGAGCTGTGTTCATTCTGGTCATGGTGAAGGACCTTGGGCTACTCTCAAATGGCCTGTCTCATCTCTCCGTATTGGCATCCAGATGTTATGTTCTCTTCTGATAGAAGTGTCTATAGAGCATGCCCTTGTTCTCAGCCTCCTGATGCTTGCTGGGTTAATGCTTGAGAGTCAGAGTTCTGGCAAGTTTCTTGAATGATACAAGAGCACTTGGGTGCTAGTCCAGCAAGACCTGCCACAGCTGGAAATTAGGGGTCAGACTCCAAGGGCAATCGTGAGTAGGAGATAAGAGTTTCCAAACGATCAAACAGAAGGTGGAATCTATAGTCTGTTAAAGGAAGAGGGATAATGCCAACTGCAATAGAGAACTGCACCAGCATGTGCGGTGGAAAAGCGCTGTGTAGCTTCTGGGAGAGAGCATCAGAAACGTAGCAGGCAGAGAATGGATACCATACTAGACCATCTTGACTCTTGTTTGTAGCCACACAGAGATTGGCACTTCCTCCTCATGGGTAAGCACTGCTCTTTAGGTCTAGTATCAATGTCACTTCCTCTATCTTAGCCCTGCAATGCTGGTGACTTCAATATCTATGTAAAGCACTGAGGGTTTTGGCTATGTAATTCCTCCCCACCCTGTGACCCAGAGGTCTTGTTGCCCACCTATCTATTAGCGCACACCCTCCAGCTCACATATATTAGAGATCTGAGCACAACCTCCCATCTTTCTTAACATCCGTACCCCTCCCTCCAGTGCCTTTAACCTTTGAACCTTCTACTTGACCTGGTCTGCCCATCTTTCCTCATCTGTCCATTCTGTTCCAAGCTGTTAACTCTGCTATGAGGACCCTCAATTCATATGCTTTTAATCATCTGTTGCTGAATCTAAAGATGCCTTTTAGCATCTGACTGTCCTCAATTCCTTAAAGAGAAGTGAGACAATCTCTGTGCTAGTTTTATTCAATTTTCTGTTCCCTGCCCACATTTTATTTTTATTCAAGTTGTCATGTACTTCATTTTTTTTTCATTCTGTCTTGCCTTAGGTACTTCCTTTTTGTGATAAAAGACTCTGGCAAAAGCAACTTAAGGGAGAAAATCTTTGCTTTGCTCTCATTTCCAGAGGTATATAGCTCATCATAATGGGGAAGGCATTACAGAAGGAACAGGAAGCTAGTCAGCCACACTGCATCTACACTCTGGAAACAGAGAGAGAACAGGAAGTAATGCAGAGCTATAAAACAGTCCCACCCCTACCTCCATGGCACACTTCTTCCATCAAAGCTCTACCTCTAAAATGGTCCATAATCTTTCTTATTAGTACCCAGCTGGGGACTAATATGTTCAAACATTGGAGCCTATGGGGGACCAGTTCACTTTCAAACAGGTCTCAGCAGTTTCACTCTATCAATTCAGAAATTTCTTATAGAAAAAGACAAAAGAGAAAAAGAAAGGGAGATAGGAAAGACAGACGGAATAGAGACACATCCTTAATGTCAAGTTTCCTTATAGCTACTGTCTAAGCTCATCATAAATAGACGGAGCATGCTTATCACAGACCTATGCTCACATAACACCAACATTGCTGGGTACTGTGCAAAGTGTTGCAAGTCAGAGCTGAGTAATGCTCATTGTTGCATTAGTGTGCATCAGTAGAGAGAAACTTTGTGGTTGGAAGCAGTTAGGAAGATGCCAGAGTTAACACTTACCATGGGAACATCTCAGCTGAAGGGCATCTAAGTGCTATCTGAGTACCAGGGTGAGGCAGAAAAATGTTCACGTGTGAGGCTCATGAACTAGCTTGGCATTGGCAGACAGATGAGGCTTTGTAAATCAAACAAACACACAATGATTGATGTTACTCCATGAAGAACAGGAGTGAGTAACCACTTACAAAAGCTTTCTGTAGCTAGGGAACAGGGTAGGTCTCCAGAACTGCTTCCTGATTCCAACTTCTCACCAGCTCCGTGAGCTTTCTTGATGGTTCAGTAGACATGGAGGGTGGGAAGCAGTGTGTGTGTGTGTGTGTGTGTGTGTGTGTGTGTGTGTGTGTGTGTGTGTGTGTACAGGGGTGGGGGAGCAATAAGCTGACTATCCAGGGCAATGGTAAACACGGTAGGCATCCCATTTAGCCTGCAGCTACTGAAGGACAAGATGTGACATTGCAGGAAACTGGCCAGTCTGGGCTACTTGCAGCTGGGCTGAGATACACAGTGCCTGCTAGGTACGTAGGTTGGGAGCATCATGCTTTTCTGTCAGTTGTCACGCCCTGTTGTAAATGAAGGCACACAGACAGCTTGTGGACATGAGTTTTATTGAGAAAATGGGGCTGTGGGTGAATCTACAAAGACACTCATTCCTGAACTTAGGGTGGGACACTCGTGTCTTGATTTCAGCTCCCTTGCTCCTTGGTTGTGTGGTTAAAGAGGACAGTCTGAGTCACTGTGGTCTCCTGTCCTCTCAGGCTGGATTTATTTCCAGTGGTGAAGCTCCTACTACAGCTCCTTGGACCCCAGTTCTTCCCTCTCTTTTCCTTGCTGAAATGCTCATCTTCTGCTGGGCTCTGAGACTTTGCAGCAATGATCGATCTGATTATTTACACAGACCCACAACACAGTTGAGAATTTGGCTAATTGAGTTCATTGCTTTACCTGTTTTTGTAGGGCAAGGATAATGACTAACATTTTTTTCCTCTGCTGTTTGAGAGAATTTTTAAAAATTCTGTTGGTTACTATCTCACAAGGCAGGGGCTAGTGGGAGAACGGTAAAATACATTTTAGCCTGTTAGTAAAAAAAAAAAAATTACACAATTTTATTAGGCTTATCTCTCTTTAGAAGGAAATAATATTGCTTATGCTTAGGGTTATTATCCAAGTCTTTTTGTTTACGATATACAATAAATTGGATATAATTTTATAGCAGTTCCTAAAACACAAAATAGGGGTTGTTTTTTATGATGGTTGAACTAGAAGCAAACTGTTCCAAGTAAGAGAAAGTCACAGAGCCAGTTCTGATCGGACACATCTCACTGCCTGAGTCTTGACAGGAAATAGTCCAGGGGACACGATTTGAAGTAACACCAAGGAGGTAGCAGCAACACATGTGACTGTGGATGGTACAAGCGGATACCTTATAGCTTCACTTGAAGCAACACATGTGACTGTGGATGGTACAAGCGGATACCTGATAGCTTTACTTGCAGCAACACATGTGACTGTGGATGGTACAAGCGGATACCTTATAGCTTTACTTGCAGCAACACATGTGACTGTGGATGGTACAAGCGGATACCTTATAGCTTTACTTGGGAAATTACCAGCCTTAAGTGTGCCTGTGTGCCTGTGTGCCTGTGTGTGTGCCTGCATGTCTATGTTGGGGGTGCAAAAGCTACAGAGTCTTACTACTGGGAATCTCCATTACCCTGTCATGAGAATGGCCTTTCCTAGGTTCTATAGATATCCACTAATCCTGGGTCTAGGCTGGGGCAATAAAAACAATGAACAACAGGCATATCTTCAATCTTTCTTCTTTTTATATATGGGGCATCGAGTGATTCCTTTGGACTCTCTCTTTTTTTTTTTTTTTTGGTTTTTGAGACAAGGTTTCTCTGTGTAGCCCTGACTGTCCTGGAACTCACTCTGTAGACCAGGCTGGCCTTGAACTCAGAAATCCGCCTGCCTCTGCCTCCCGAGTGCTGGGATTAAAGGTGTGCGCCACCATGCCCGGCTCCTTTGGACTCTTAAAATTGTTTTTTATTTAAGTGTGTTTAGTATTGCTTGAAAATATAGGTTAACTGGTTCTTAAGTCCTATAGCAGTAAAGCCAGCTTGTTATGCAAAT
Organism: Mus pahari; assembly: GCF_900095145.1. NCBI lineage: Eukaryota > Metazoa > Chordata > Mammalia > Rodentia > Muridae > Mus > Mus pahari. The sequence goes on along the minus strand of NC_034596.1, from coordinate 9,779,477 downwards.
TAGAGGGTACACTAGAACCACCTTTTGTTTTTTGGTCCCTGAGGATCAGGAATATATAAGCTCCTTATGGAGGAGTAAGCTTATCTCAGTGCGATACCATGATTAGTGATGATAGCAATGATAATGTAACTCGAGGCAACTATAAACATCAGGGCCCGTTAATCTTTTGATTTATGAGGTACTTAAACTCCTGTTTAGGTCTTTTGAAATTTGACAGATAAGTCTGCCACACTGATGGGCTGCTGTGTCATAGACCCTAGTCTGATGAATGTTCCTGGGAATTTCAAAGCAGAACCTGGGAACGTCTGAAAAAGTTGCTTCTTACCAGTCAAAGAAGCAGTCAGACGCCAGGGTCAAATTTTTGTTGAGATAAAATGTGTAGCTGCCATAGTATTCTGCAGTGGCTACATCCTGTCTGTCACTAAGAGTGGGTAGGGCATCCATTTACAATGTTAAGTCAGACTACCTGAGTTTGTATAGCACATGGTATGTTAATAGGTGTGTTTTTATTTATTTATTTTGATGTGGTTATTTTAGAGTAGAAGGTAAATTTGCTTTGGAGCTGATGACAGATGTCGGAATGCCTGTGCCTTATCATGAAATACTGACTGAAAGCTTTCAGGCTGGTTTGATCTATTTAGTTTTGCTTAGTAAAGACTTCTGTAAATTACAGCAATGAAGGAAACATAATCATCCATTATATTTACATAACTTAGTGCCTTATTGTTTAGGAACACCACTTTATATGATCTGATTCTTGCTGCCACGGTATTAAATAGTTATAGTTAGCCCTGATTTATATTTGAGAGGTAAAGTGTTAATCCATCCAACAGAATAGGGGCCAAAAATGTTTTAAAGGTTTCTTGTCTTAGACGTCTTCATCCCGTAGCTGGTGTCCATAAAAATATGCTTTGTCCTATGGTCTTCATCTGCCAATGTATAGACTCCAATACTCAATGCCTGTTTGAATGACCTCAGTCTCACAGAAAACGCTTAAGAAAGCTTAGTTCTGACAGGCAGCTTGTGTTGCTTAGCTAACCAGGGGAATCAGACACCATCTTCTGACCTCTGTTTTTTTTGTTTTTGTTTTTAAAACAGAGAAAGGAGATTCATTTAATGTAGCCATGTTGGGAAGAGGAACAAAATGGCCTAGTGACCCCTACTCTCCCCAATTCCATGAGGGCACTGAAAAGAGATTTAGGTTTAAGAGGGCAAGAGGCCTTCTGAACTAAAGAGCCGTGTGAAACCTGGGCTTAGTCTGGCTTTTGAGGTGGGCTGAGAAATTGTCAGACTGTATAGTTTCATTTTAGGGGGCATGTTCTGCCTTTCGCTAGCCACTGGAAGGTAGAAGTTTAGGGTAGGGGATGTGGTAAGAAGTGCTGGAAGGCTTCTGTGGTTTCTTGCATATACTTAATATACATGAACTCAAATACGCATGCATACACATAATAAAAATTGTTTTATTATTACAAAAGGGAGAAAAGTTTGTTGTGCACTACTTTCCCAGAAATTGTTTCCATCTTCTATAAAGCTACCCATAATTCTCTTGTGTTTATTTATTTATTTATTTATTTATTTATTTATTTATTTATTTATTTATTATATGTAAGTACACTGTAGCTGTCTTCAGACACTCCAGAAGAGGAAGTCAGATCTTGTTAAGGATGGTTGTGAGCCACCATGTGGTTGCTGGGATTTGAACTCTGCACCTTTGGAAGAGCAGTCGGGTGCTCTTACCCA
>NC_034596.1:9759855-9777067 GCF_900095145.1 Mus pahari | reverse complement strand
CATCACCAAAGGAAGTCAGGACAGGAACTCACACAGGAGAAGAACTTGGAGGCAGAAGCTTCTTTCCTTCCTTCCTTCCTTCCTTCCTTCCTTCCTTCCTTCCTTCCTTCCTTCCTTCCTTCCTTCCTTCCAATAATTAGGTTTTCTGGGATAAATTACACATCTTTTCACTTCACTGGGTCAAATAATCTCAGCAGATTGTCTTTCCACCCAGGTATATTAAATAAACAGATGGTTAGTAAGATATGTCTATCATCAAATATTTTCAGAGATCAAAAAGCAGTTTCTTTAGTTCCTAAAAGGGAGATTTTTAAGGTCAGCCAGTGAGCATGCACACTTGTTCAGGGTGCTACAGACTCACATTCTCACTAGATTTGCTGAACACTTTAATTAAATTATCTTACTAATTATGAATGCTTGACATTTTGCCTGTAGGTGAACTCTGCAAGGTTGGGTTGAGTTCAAATTGGTTCTTTTCATCCCTAAGTGGCCATTATCTGTTCTTCAGCCAAAGGGAACTTTCCCAGTTCACCTTTCCCTGCTTTGAGCTGCATGTCTCCAGTCATGTCTTAGAATTGGTGAGCTGTCCCCTCCTGCATAGCCCTGTGCCCTTGCTGACACATGGCAGGACTTGCAGGCTTTCTGGAAGAGAAGGTTGCAGAAAAAGTTTTAGAGCTCTGTCCCTGGTCCTTATAAACTCCTGGTGTGGTATTCCCCATACTTCCTGCTTATCTTGTTTTTACATTCCTTCCCTGCCCCCTGCTCTCTGCAGACCAGCTGCAGTTATCTAAATCAACAGTTTCATAGTGGCTCCCATGTTTCTTTCTACTCCCTTCCCTATTTTCTCTCATCTCCTTACAGTCACGTATAGATTGCAAGACTAAACAACGTATCCTGGAGCAGATGCTATCGTAGTTGATTTCTGCACCATGAATGTCTCCCCTTCTTTGGCCTCTGACAGAGAATCATTATAGGCTATTCCATTATCACAACTCTGATAGCAAGATTAAAGCATACTGCGATAGACTGACTTTTGTGCCCCTCCCCCTCCTTCAGTCCATGTGCTGAAGCATTTGTGACATTAAGTGGTCACTAGGACATGGGAGCGAGACTTTGTGAATAGGATTAGTGGCTGTATTAGTTTTCTCATCACTCTGTAACCAAATACATCAAGAAGCAACTTCAGGGAGAAAAGGTTTATCTTGACTCAGGTCTGAAGTGATACAGTCTATCATAACAGAGAAGACATAAACATATGTGGCTTTATAGCAATGACAGGGTGCATCCAACACTTGTTATCTGCTCACCCCTTAGCTGAACAGGAAGTAGAAAGCCGCGTAGACAGAGCCAAGTTGTAAACCTCATGGACCTTCTCCCATTGACCCATGTCCTCCAGTGAGACTGAACTCATTAAAGGTTCTACAACTGTTCCAAACAGTTTCACCAGCTTGGCAAACTCTTCAAATATGTGAGCCTGCCGGGAATATTTTACATTCTACCATAAAAGTGCCTATGAAGGGGACATCAAAGTACTCCTTTGCTCCTTCCAATGTGGGAAGACACAGAGAGAAATCATGAACTGAGAAGGAGCCTCCAACAGATAATAAACACCTCTCTGCCTTGGTCTTAGAATTCCTACCTTCTAGAGACATGAGAAATACATTTCCATTGTTTATAAGTCATCTAGTCTATGACATTTTGTTATGTAACCCAAGACTTAGGCATATCCAAGTCACTCTTTCAGAGTCGTGACAAGAAACAGAGAGCCACTTGGAGCTGCTTGAGTGACTAATGTTTAGAATGTTCATAGGTGGTTGGCTGGCATTAGGGGTGGGACAGGGGGCTAGTGAGCAATGAGGTATTTGCAACAGTGTGAATCCCAGGCAAAAAGACAGAAATCATCACAACTCCACAAGGTTCAAAAGACAAAGACCCTGTAAACTCCACAAACCAGGGTGCCTGAGAGGATTCTTGGCTATGGAATGTACAGCTACTCACACTGCAGCCCAATAGGGAGGGAGCTGGGGAAGAAATAATCCATCTTTCTGATCTCTCTGAACTCAGAAGCCAGCTAGCTGGTAATGAGGTTCAGACATGGTTATAGAGGTTGTACCTGGCACATAGATTAGAGTAAGAGGTGGGATGCACATTAGAGGAGGTAGACAGAGCCTCACTGGCACACAGGATTTTCTTGGTGTCTATGGGTATCAGTTCTAAAACTCTGATCTAATTTCCTTCTGTTGCTGTAATTGAACACTCTGACGGAAAAGCAACTTGGAGAAGATAGGGTTTATTTAGCGTACATTTCCAGGTCATAGTCCATCGCTAAGGAATGTTAGGGCAGGAAGTCAAACAGGAACTTGAAGGCTGAAACCATGGAGGAGTGCTCACTATTGGCTCATGCTTAGTGTCTTAGTTAGGGTTTCCATTGCTGGGAAGAGACACATGACAATGGCAACTGTTATAAAGGACAACATTTAATTGGGGTTGACTTACAGTTTCAGAGGTTTAGAATATTATTATCATAGGAAAAAGCATGAGAGTATGCAGGCAGACATGGTGCTGAAGAAGGGGCAGCAGGAAGTGAACTGTCTTGAATGTCTGAGACCTCAGAGTCCACCCCCTAGTGTTGTAATTTTTCCTCAAACAAAGCCACACCTACTCCAAAAAGGCCACACTTCTTAATAGGGCTACTCCTTATGGACTGAGTGTTCAAGCATATGAGTCTATGAGAGACATTACTATTCAAACCACCACAACTAGCTTTCTTATATAACCCTGAACCCTGCACAGAATATAGTGTTATCTGCAGAATGCTAGGTTCTCCAAAAATCATTTAAGAAAATTATGACAATCTCCTCCAAGTTCACAGATGAACTTGATATAATTACTCAGATAAAACTCCCTTTTCTCTCTTCAGGTAGTTCTAGGCAGTGTCAAGTTGCCACTTAAAGCAATTTAGACATACTTCAATGTAGGAGATCCAAATCCAATGGACAGGTAACTCCCCACAAAGTGACACAGTAGTTTTATTTAACATATACCCATTCCCCAGAATGCTTTAAGATATCTCTAGGTTATTTATAGAACCTAAGACAGTACAAATATTATATAGAGAGTTGCCTTCTTTTTGTTATTTAAGGAACAATGATAAGAAAGAATATAGTCATGTTTAATGGAGATAATAAGACTCTTTCTGGTCCACTACTGAATCTATGCTTCAATTTGTAGGGATTTGCAGTCTCAAAGGTCTTTGCTCCTTTTCAAATTCTCCCCTTCTCATATTGTGCAAGTTCACATTCAACACTTTGTCCTGATTAAGATTTTTGAAAACTCTAAGACCTAAAAGGAAGAAAACAAGAAAGTCCTGTTTCTCTTTCTTCTTTATTATAACCCCGCTGTCACCCTATAGCATTGTTTACTCGATACCCCCAAATCGTAAAGAGGGCTTTCCTTCAGAAAATCAAGGAAAGGCGCTCCTAAGGTTTTCAACCAATCGCTTCCTGCGAACTCAGAGTATTCTCCATGAGCAATCCTTTACTATGGCCATCCTAGCAGGGAATCAGAACTAAATTTTATAAACAGCCTTGAGCTTCTTGGGAGAGTGTTACTGAGTGCAAAACTCTCTAGAATCACATGGAATGAGACAAGTTACTGCTATGCTTTTAGAACATCTGCCTACTGCTGCGGATAGCCATCTCAGGCACTGGCCACTGGGCTATAAGACTCATTTTAATTTACTCATTGGGTAAGAATCTGGAGGAAGACAGGCCAGCCTCAGGGTGCACACAGCTGGGGTGCTGGAGGCTTTCCCCCTGCCCCTCCTTTTCCATGTCTTCTTCCCAGTTGCTCCCTTCCGCCCCTTCCTCCCCAAGGAGTAAACGTCTGATAACAAAGACATTAATGCATGATTTCAAGCATTCTGAATACTTTTCAGAAATTTCTATGATTTTAATTTAATCTGCAGTGAATTCAGTTTCAAGCTGTTTATTTCCAAAAGACTCATCCTATTAACGTTCATTTTCATTGCCAGCTTGTCTTGATTTTGCTCTTGATTTGTGCTTGTTTTTTTTGGCTTTCTTTCACTTCCTCCCTTCCCTGTGTCTGTCTTTCTCTTTTCAGCCACTTGATGTCTGCTCTCTAGTCTGCCTTTCAAGGCAAAGAGGCATCTAAAAATGGGATATGGAGGACATCATTTTCAGACATATAGAACATACTGCATATTCAGTCCCCATATTTCCAAGCCAGTAACTGAGACAGAGAAGGCTCTGAATTGAAGACCAAAAGAACAAAAACTATGATGTGGATCATGGCAAACTACACTGTAGCACAATATGGCATGTTTTAGGTTTACCAAGCCCTGTCCAGTACAGACAACTTTTAGTTGCCTGAATTGCTACTGTATTTCTTGGAAATTCTGGGAGATCTTCAGCTCTGCGAGCTTGCCAAAGTCTACATACATCTATGTATTACTTTGCCTTCTAAACTGTAGGAATTTAATGGGGGAATGCACATGCTCATGGAAACATGGTTAGTTCTGTGATCAATAAGCTGAAACCCACTGATGTTTTCAGACAGTGAAGCAGTTTCAAGTTATGGTAAGAAGAATATATAGTAATAAACAGTCTTGAGGAACCCTGGAAGGAGGCAATAGGTATTTTTATTCCCTAGTTATAAAATAGTCCAGCTGTTTGATCAGTGGGCTTTACTCTGTTTTCAAAGCCCACTATATCTTCAGAGTGAAACCCATCCCAATAGTTACTTCTGAGTAATGGTTGAGTTGGTGGTATTGCAGGGGCTATAAACCACCTTCTCTTGGCCAGTCTCCAAGCTAAGGACTTGTCATATGGAGCTACAGTAGGAAATCTCAATGAAAGATGAGGACAGTAAGAGCAGAGACTTGGTAGCAGAGGATGTGAAATTTGGAATTCTGTATTTCTTTGAACTACTGGTTTAAAATCAGTTTCCAGCTAACTCTTTGTGGTTTTGACCAGCCTTCATTTCTACTCCTTGCTGCTACATTCTCTCCACCACTTTGCATGGATCTTTAGTTTTCATATTGGAAGCCAAAGAGAAAAACAGTGTTCTTATTGCTTTGGATACAGTTTTGAATACTGAAGTGTGCTTAATAAATGCTGTTTCTCTATTTATTCCTCTACTGTAGCCCCAGGCTTGTTTGTATGTAGGCTCTTCATCTTTGACAAGCCGGTATGCTCTTTCCCATTATCTCCTCAGATTATATTATGAGGTTGATACCATTGGACTTTTCTTTTAAAAATATTATAGATGCAATTGTGGGGATGTAAAGTCCAAAGGTTTTTGGAAAGGGCACTGCAATTAACACTGTGTCTCCATTACTTTCTCTTGCTGTGGGAAAACACTCTGATAAAAGCAGCTTAAGTGGAAAGGGATGATTTGTTTTGACTTACAGTTCTAGTGGGATATAGATCATGATGGGGAAGGGTGTATCCCAGGATAACAGGCAGGGGAGGCTTGGATCTCTTCTCAAAAAGCAGAAAGTGAACAGGAAATGGGGCTGGCCTATAAAGCTTCAAGGATCCCAGCCCTTCTAATACAGTGGTTCTCAACCTTCCTAATACTGTGCCCTTTAATATAGTTCCACGTCCTGGTGACTCCCAACCATAAAATTATTTTTGTTGCTGCTTCATAACTGTAATTTTGTTACTGTTATGAATTGTAGCACATCTGATATATAGGACATCTGAAATGCAACTACCAAAGAGGTTGTGACCCAAAGGTTGAGAACCACTGTTCTAACAAGGCTCCAGCCCTTTAAAGGTTACATAACCTTCTCAAACAGCCCCACCAGCTGGTGTTCAAATACAAGGCTGGGCTGTAACACACTGTCTAACCGAATGAAACTGCACAGGACCACATGCAGCTAAATCTTAATTCCCAAACCAGTTTTCATTTTTTTAAAAAAAATGTCTAATCATGGAACCTAGTCTGGTCCACAGATGCCCTTTCTTCTTGGAAGTTCCCTGTGGTCCCATGCTTCCTCCAATGTATTTTCTTAAGGTTCCATCCTGAATCCTAAGAAACATACCTGACACATAGACATCCAGACCGTTAACTTTTTTTTTTTTTTTTTTTTTTTTTTTTTTGTGGTTGTAAATTACAAGGCTGCTCATTTCTATGATTCCTCTCAAACTGGACAAGGCTCCTTTGTTCTCAGTTCTCTGTTAACTTTGATTCTGTCATTCACAGGAGGTGTGGGCAAAGCATTAGTAACCTCTTTTATATATTCACAGATGCATCACTTTTAGAGTTATGATTAATAATTAATATTTTTGATGAGTTTAAAGATCAAGTGGTATGTCCATGTGTTGATTCTGCTTTTTTATCTACATCACTCATGGGTTTACAACTATAGATGTTATTCCTCTATTGGCATAAAATCACTTTGTATTTGCTTTCCAGCACTTTAACAAAACACCAGAAAAAATTCAGTTTGACTCATAGTTTTAGAAATTTTAGTCCAGGAGCAGGTACTATTTTCCGGGTTTTGGTGAGATACAAGATGGCAATGACAGGGAGTTGAGGCTGAGGAATAAACTTCACCATAAAACCAAAGGAAACTAAAGGAGGAAAAGGGGCAAGAGTCCAGTAATATTATTTTAAATCAAGCCTTTTTCAAAGACTCAGCATTTCATAAAGCTCCCGATTATGAATTTGTATCATCAAGAGTGCCACTGTGGGTCCAAGTCTTTAACATACAGCTTTTTGGGGGAACACTCAAGATCCAAACTACAGCAGTTCCCAGTTCAATTCTTACGTTATTTAACTTCATAATCATGGGTCATTCCATAGCCTGCCACATTCACTGTCATTTGTGCTAATTATGAAATTCCTGTGTCTCTCAGTATCACCAGTTCATGTGATGCTTCTTCCTGCTTATATTCTGGTTTACCTATGAAATGAAGATCAATTTAGGTCCTGAATAATTCAATGGTCTCTGCAGAGTCCTACCACCTCCTTGTTACATGACATTGGTAGAATGATTCTAGGAGAACACTGAGGGCTAGTCCCTCATCCTACTTGGTAAATATCTCATGAAATAACAGCATGTCACATATGAGGTTTGAGATCTAAGAACTCACTGATTTGGAGACAGGACCGAAGGTGGGATTAATAAACTCTAGGATAGTCTACATGGTTGAGTGAGAAAGAGGAGCTAAGTTATAAACTTAGACTCTTCCGCTCTTCTAGGGTACTACTTGTGAATTATTCTGTTACTACTTTTTGTCAAGCTACCTGTTACATATGTTCACAGCATCATGCAGCCTTCACCCATTGCTTAGGACAATATGGAGCATGTGATATTAATGGGTTTAATGGTTGTGTGTCTCTCTCATTCTTCTGATAGATACTCCAGGATCCATTCCATATTTCATTGCCCCAATAAGCACAAAAATTGGCAGTATATTAGGAGTTCAGTGTACATCTGTTCCCTAATTGAACAAGTGAATGGAAAAGGAGGATAGAAGCCGCTTCCTTAGAGTAAATGCTATTCTGGCTGAGCCCTCTAATATGAAAGGAGTTACTGCAAATGTCTTGCTTTTTTGCTCCAGGCTTTCTCTTCCATCAAGAAGTCAAAGATGCTCCTTATTGAGAAAGAGATATATAAAGAGATAAAGATAGAGATAGAGAACGAGGTAGAGATAGACATAGAGGTAGGGGTAGGGAGATGAATAGATACATAGTTACATAGATAGATGATAGACAGACAGATAGATAGATAGATAGATAGATAGATAGATAGATAGATAGATAGATAGTATCTTATTGTACATATCCTTTGTTCAAGAAGAGAGGAAGTACCAGAAGTCCTAAGCAGATGGAACCCTGTCAAGCAGTCTCTTCCCCCTGGGCATTGCACAGATGTTAACGTGAATGAGAGGGTATGCTCTGCAAGCTTAGTATTTTTCTTCCATGTTGTGGCCCATGGTCTGATACGGAGCTAAGGAGTATGAGGACCTTCATGGTTGACACACTGCAAGTCATATCACTTCAAATAGCTTTGTTGCTAGTAAAGATAACATTCTGATCTTCATCTGTATGGCTTGTGTCTTTCCTCAGTTGAACTTTTATTTTTCCGTAACAGGGTCTCACTCAGCTCGTGATGGCCTCGAATTTGCGGTGTAGCTGAGGATGGCTTTGAACTTTTGATCCTTCTGCCTCTACTACCTGAGCTCTCAGATTACAAGCATGTGCTGTCATGGTGTGTTTTATGAGGCATTGGGGATTGAGTCCGGGGCTTCATGCATCTTAGACAAGCTTTGTATCAACTAATTACACATTCTCAGCCTTATGTTATGTTCTTAATTAATTCTGAAGCTGGACACAAGGCATTTATTGGATTACATGAAGTGTCAACATGGCCTATACATAGGTAGAATCTAAGAAAGGATGAACACAGTCTTATCCTTTCTGTCACAAAGAGAGGACAGTAAGAGACAAATCAGGAACGGAGCACAAATCTGAAATAAAATTGATGGAGATATTTCCCCAGCCTCCTGAAACTCAGGGTAGCATGCCTTGTGTAGGGTGCAGAGGTTTCATCAGCTTCTCAAAATAAGTCTTTGAATTTCAAGTTTAAGGAGTGCTACTAAGTCTTGAGTTCATTTGAAAGCTAGAGCTTAGGACTTTCTTATACTTTGCTTTCAAATGACTTAAAAACATACTCCTTACGGCCTCTAAAGCTTAGTTGCAGTCACTCCTCACTCTCAAGCAATCCAGCTGCTCTCTCCTGTCTGTGGGAATTCACCCTCTGTGGCTTCCAGGCCACCAAGAGCCTGGCTGAATCTCTGGTTCTCAGAGACACGACCATGAACACATGAAATCCATATAAGATTGTTTCATGGTTGTATGTGCTACCCAGTTTGTCGGCTGTTGTGAGACACATGTCCTGCGGAGAGATGAACAAATGTCTGCTTACAGTTGATAGGGAACCAATGACATACTGAAGTAAGGATCCACCAATCCACCAACATCTAATCTGGCGAACCAATGAGGTTTATTGGGGTTCACAAGAATATGGGTGAAGGGTTATTGATAGAAACAGAAATGAGACAAAGATAGTGGCATTACCAAAACTCACCCCAATGCATGAAAATCAGAAGCCTGGAGTGCACTGTACAAGCTACAGGCAGCACAACAGGTATAGAACATTTCTGCGAGTAGCTCCGTTAGGCTGAGCTTTTTCCAGGAAGTGTCCCTGGCCTCTGCTCCATCTAAGCAGCTTGGCTTGTCGGAGAGTCAGCTATCTTTATAGTTTACATAAGCTTGGGAAAGGATAGATTTAGTGTATCTGGTCAATTTCAGGAGCTTCTTGAAGCTATCAACATGTCTACTTCCTGAGTTTTAAGGAGTGTCCCTATAGGATAGAACGTTTTACCTCCTTTGAGAACATCCTGAATCTTAAAGATCTTCCCTGTCGGATGGGATCTTTTATCTCAGAGGAAATCATTGTAGAACTCTGGCATATCACAGTGGGTTTTGGATCACATCCAGACTTTCACCATGATTTAGGATCCACATCCATGCTCTTGCTGGCTCCACTTTCAGTAAGGAGGGACTTCACACACACACACACACACACACACACACACACACACACACACACACACACACATTTCTGAGAAAGGGGTATGCTCAAGGAAATTGAGTCATAAAAACAGAAACCAGGGCTGGTGGTGTAGCTCAGTGCTGGTGTTCACGCCTAGCATGTGTAAAACCCAGGCTCCATCCCAAATACCACGACTAAACACAGTAAAATACCCATTGCCCCACCACTGCCACTAACAAAATAACAAAAGTCTGGGAAAGAGCACAACCAGGATTCAAATGTAAACTTTCCAATGGTTTGTTCATAGCTTCTTACATTCACAATGCAACTTCTCTTAGCACTGACCAAAACTTCATACATTAGAACTCTCCCCTTTAAGAGAGACGCTGGTGCTAAGGATCACCTGCATACACAAGTGTGAGATTTTGATACCGTGATGTGATGGTTAATTAAGCTTGGTTGTCAAATTGACTAGATCTGGAATCAATGAAGAGACAGTCCTTCAGTCACACATGTGGAAGCTTTTCATCATTAAGGTATTTGAAGTTGGAAGTATCATCCTAAATGTGGGCAGTACCTTATATGTTAGCCCAGAAGCTCATACTCAGGCAGTCGTATCAATGAGACTTTCCGCATGTAGCTTCTGTCATTCATAGGAGACACAATCTCACAGGAAACTTCCTGTTCCTCTAATTTTTACAATCTCCCACCCATTTTCTGCAATGTTCTCTGAGCCATAGGTGCAAGAATTGTACGTATGTCTGTTTGGACTGGGATCCACAGCTCTTTTTTTCTTCTGGATTTGGTTTCCTATAACAGTCTCCATCGGTTTCAAAGAGAAATTTCCTTGAAGAAGTGTAAGGATTGCATTTACCTGTGGGTATAAGAATACATACTTAAAATGTACTTAGGGAGTATACTGGTTTAGTAAAGTGGTGTTAGTAATTTTTCCTTCAAGCATTATAACATTACTAGCCCTGAGGAGTTGGCTAGGTTTCCAGGTCCAGACATGATTTTCCTCTTGTTGAGCAGGTCTTAAATCCAATTATAGAGCTGTTGGTTGCCACCAACCTATGTATGCCACTACTGCACTCTGAAAGTTAGCATGCCATGCTGGTTATTGTTGTGGATTACCCCTCAGCTGAGTAGGACTGTTGGCTGCTTTCCTTATTTAAAAGCTTGCACAGTGCCTTCTGTCACCATGAAAGCTAGTACTCTGAGAAGAGGGATTCAGGTCAGGTCCAGCTCAGGACCTCTGATCCCTATGTTAAAAGTACGTGATATATTCATCAATAAGGACTTACCTGCTACCTCTGGGGTAGGAAGCAACCAAGAGGAATAGCACAACAGAGTTGTGGAGCCCAGCCCCAACGGATACATTTACAATACAACTCTTGTACCCATGGCTCAGAGAATTGTAATGTTTTGTGTGTCTTTTGAATAACCCTTTCTCAAAACACAGGTTTGCATGCCTGGTGTGGGGATTTTTATCAGTTTATGGCTATTGGATAAAGCATTACCTTTTGGTAAAATTTCATTTAAACTATATATTTATGTACTGATTTAAATGTATTATAGGTATTTTCAGACATCTTTACTTTTATTTTTCCCTTTGCCTCCTTCTTCTGTATTTATCTCCCTCCTTCATTAGAGTCCACAGACTCTACCATTTCCTCTTCATATTACTGTACCCTACTATTCTCTTCTCTATTGATCCCCATTTGCAATGGGGTATTTTTATTTTTCTGGCTTCTGAAGTTACTCAAGGGTGTGTGGGATTGTGGAAGGCAGCCTGGTTTCTGGTTGAACTAAGGTTGGAAACTCCGGCAACCCTGAGAGAAGGTAGGTGTTTTGGCATGTTCCTGGACATCAGGTTCCTGACACAAGGCAGCAGCCCTCCATAGGTTTGTACCTATCAGTCATGTAAGGGCAACGGGCCAAGCCCCTCCACAGGTAAAGGACATGACCTGTGGTCATGTAGTCTCAAGACAGATATCCATTTTAACGAGGTACCTAAAGGCCTGGAAGCTTAGCCAATAAACTCCCCTTCCCAGACACTCCCTGCAAAAGGTATTTGACCTCAGACCCACCCTGAGAAAGTAGGGTACACTTTTACTCAACACTGTTCTCCACCATGACAATAAATGCCTTAAAACCATGGACTGTCTCTTTTCATAGGGATCTGATATGGGGAGCAATGGAACAGGACTTCGCCTAAAGAGCCCAGTCTAATCTCCCGCAGAAGGCCTCTCAGTGTTCCCAGCCACAGCCTTGACCAAGCCAAGCTGTCTGCTAGACAAGCCAAGGACTCTCTTTTCCCTGAGGGACATGGCCAGAGCGTTCCCTTCTTTTACCCCTTGGCTCCAGACTAGATCCAGCCTTCGGGCCCTCACTCTGTTCTCAGCTCTTTCGTAGTATCCAGTGGCACCTGAGTGTCCAAGAGCCTGAGAACCAAGCCAGATCTGGCAGTCCCCGGGGAACCTTAGACTATGTTCCCACATCACCAGAGCAGTGTCTCTCAGCTTCACATCCCGTCTCCCTGAGCAGTGGACACCTAATAACCCTACAGGGTGTGCATTCTTACCTGAAGAGTTGGAGCTGGAAGCCTCAGAGGATTGTGAACATATGTTGTTTGTATTTCTGTAGAAACACCTATTAAAGGCCCCATCATTTTATACTAATGCCATTCTGAGGATTAACTTTCTAACACCCAAGCCTTTTGGTGATATTATGATCTAAGTCATTACAAAAACAAGAAGTTGACAAAAAGAAAGTGTGGTGTTTTAGTTGGGGGCAGAAATTCTTCTGTTTCCCAAAGACCTTGTGTACATGGTTTGGGGAGTGGGTAGAGTATTAGATTTCCCCAACCTTTCCTGATTATTCCAGTCAAATTATCTACTGCAGGCCAAATACATAACATTTGAAACGCACAGGGTGCTAATCTAGAGCAGGCCCATGGGTGCCATGTACACATCTTAGCAACTGCCAAGCTTCAGTCTCCCATTAAGAAATGCTTCTAGGTCTAAAGGCATTATGATAACACACACAGTCCAGTCTCTGGAACAAAACCTAGTTATATTCTAATGTACGTGCTCAGCCAAATAACACAAATGGAAATCTGGCTGGAAGTGAGCAGATGAGAGCCAAGGCAAGACTTTGGGATTTAGTGGTGGCCAACAAAACTCTAAAGACTTTAACTCTGCAAGAAATACCATATCTTCTCCAGTCACCCAGGAACAATGAATTTAGACCCTTCAGCTTAGTGACAAGGGCTGGTGAGACCCAGCCACAGATCTACTAGTTGCCCTCGGAGAGATGCTTAACCTTTCTCTCTGTTTCTTTTTTCTCAGTGGGCAACCTATGGATGGACCTTAATTTCCAGGGCAAAGCCATCAGATCAGAGACATAGCAATAGAGATTGAGTTATGGTCCAAAGTCAAGAACAGAATCATGCTCTTCTGTCAGCAATTGATACATCTTGATCAAGATCTCCTTCATTTTTGATTGAAGCAGCTTCTAGTCCGCAGCCATTGCTGCTGTGGTAATTGTCACTATTATTAGTCCCCACTTACTGCTCTTGAAAATCCAGGACTCATATCCAAGGACGTCCACACTGTCCTACTTACATCTCATGAATAGGCTACCCTGTGAGAAAAGCACTACTGTTAATCCAATTTTATACGTGAAGAAACCAGGATTTAGACATGTAAGTGACTTATTTCCCATTTGAACGGATTGTTCAAGAAAATAAAAAGTAATTAGGCAAATAAATGGAGATGAATATGGCTAACACTTACAGGACTTGACATTATGCAAATCAGAAGTTGAAGGTCTTGGTCTGCAATTTGAAGGCTCAGTGAGCTTGGGCAAGTCACTCAATTTCTGCAAAGTTCAGGTGATAGCAATGCGGACTCCAGTCCTGTTCCACTGATGTGATGAAGAGACATTTTTTCAAATACATGTGGGACAGTGACTAGAACAGTTGGGTGGTAAGAGTAATCAGGATGAATGGTATATGGGTATTAAATTGTCAATGAAGAAATTCAGTAGTTATAAAAATGCAACTGAAATGTGGAGAGAAGTTACTGGGAAGAAGGGATTCAACAGAAGAGGGAGTGGGGATGAGATGGAGCAATGGGTGGAAATGCCTGAAACTCATTTGGTACAGGCCAGGAAATAAATAAACAATTATATGATTAAAAAAAAGTTACCCCTTTTTACTAATATTATTATGAGATAATTTTTCTGTGCTCATGAATAAAAATAACTTCGTAAATCCCTCCAGAGTCAACTCATTATCTTAACGTTGTGATTCCTTTGTAAGATGCTCAGAGGTTTGTGTATATAGTGGTTAAGAAAGAACATTCCCTTTCCAGGTTAGGGACACTGGCGGTGAATGACCAAATGGCTCTGCTATGTCACACTATCTTAATCTCTTCATTTCTGATCTATACTGTTACTATATAGCACAACTGAACCCCAGTGGTGTGTATTCAAACCAAAACACAAGTAACATTTAAAGCTGGGAATGTGCTGGGAATGTGCTGGGAAGCCTGAGGACCTGTCAGGTGTCCCAGCTCACAATGAGAAAGTTCTTGTTTTTGCTTAGACCTGATAATGGCATCATCAGACTCTGGGACTGACACAGCTTCCCAAGGGGTAAATGTTTATTCTTTCACAAGCTAGACAGGAATATTCTACAACAGCCATGATTTCTTGCTTCAACCCAGCTAGCTCAGATTCCTTTTCTCCTTAGATGGCTTTCCCACCCACTTTCCCCCAGTGCACTGGTTCCTAAAGCTGTGATTCTTTGGTACAGTTCCTCTTCTTGTGGTGACTCCTAACCACAAAATCATTTTGTTGTTGTTGTTGTTACTTCCTAACTGTAATTTTGCTACTGTTATGAATGATAATGTAAATATTGTGTTTTGTAATGCGAACATCTGTGTTTTTCACTGGTCTTAGGGGTCGTGACACACAGATTGAGAATCACTATTGTGGTTCTACTTAGACTGTAACAGCAGATAATAGCTCCAGATATTTGGCTATTTGGCAGCTGCTTCTAAGTGGAGCTTACACACACACACACACACACACACACACACACACACACACACACCTGTGCTTTTCTCTAAGTGTCCTGCTTAATGTCTGAACTTATTCTAGGGATTATGGTGGTACAACTTCCTAGGGCTATGTGTGCAATCTGAATGCCATGGGAGTTAGGTCCTGGAGGTTTTGGAAGATGGGTGCATCTCCTACTCCCTTCATAGACCTGAGGCAGCTGGTGTGGAAGCGGGCAGCTCAAGCCTGCAGCCATTCCATTCTGAATATTGAATTGAATCCTAGTTATCATACCTTTCTTCTTCATACTCAAATGCAGAAGTTTTATGGCTTTTCATTTTTATTATTCAGCTGTGTCAGTGAAGGAGGTGCCCTTGGAAATAAATCTCCTAGCTCACATCCCTCATTTTGAAAAGCTGCAGCCCAGAGAGAGGAGAGGTGTTGCCTGAGCCCGGAGATAGCTTGTTGGTACTAGACCTAGGACAAAAGCCTGGGCTTTTATGCAGTGAGGTAAGAAGTATTTCTTCTACTGGCTTTAAAAGGCTCTTTAGTGAATCTATGATTTAAAAAAAACAAAACAAAACAAAAACCAATGTGTGCTTAAATAGCCTATTGACAGCCAGAGAACTGAAAAGTCTGTGGGTAATCATCATACCCAATAATGACAATCTCATCAATACCTTTATCTTCGCTTTGGGGTGAGGAAAACTGATGTTTTTTTTTTTTCAGTTGTCTGATCTGATATATTAGTACTCTATGACTTAATTAACACACCTATTAGTAAATAACTTTGTAGCTCAGAGGCTCAGAATGCTTCTGAGTGGGAAAAAATAAAAGTGTAGACACACTGTGTTCCATTCCCAGAGGTTTCTGATACCTTGCTGCTTGTCTATACATGGTCTTATCCAGACATGGGAAAGTTTTTTTCCTTTCCTTTTTTTCCCTAGCTTCCAGAGACTGTAAATTCCTGGGCTTACAGCTGCTTCCTCTCCCACTGAATCTTTCGGATCCTTCATTTGTCACCCTCTATCTCTAACCATAGCTGGCAAAGACATAGTTCTTTTGAGGACTTCCATCATTAGATAAAGCCCAGCAGGTAGCCCAAGATTTACAGTCTTCACTTTTGGAGCTCATTCTATTTTTCTATCTAGGAGGACGTGTAACAGGCTAGGGTATAGATGCACTTGAGATTTTCACTCTTCAATGTAGCACACTTTACCCTTTGTTCCCAAAGCTCCATGTCTGTCCCTCATACAAAATCCATTCTTCCTATCTTAAACTTTCCAAGTTTCAGTCTAGAACATGAGATAGGCTAGTAGGCCATTGTAGTATGACCTGTTAAGCTGTGGTTGAGTGCACAGGCCACCATTTTACTTCAATTTGGTTGTTTTTTATTTTTTAATTTATTTTTTATTTTTTTCCCCCAACTGGCCTGGAGTCTTCAAATCATGAGGTTAAGTTGTGAAGCCAGAGACATGCCTATTACCCAACACCCCTGAAATTTTCATTAAGTAAATGAAGGTTGAAGAAAACAAGGCCCCCATAAAAGCACTGAAGTGGAAGTCCATTTAAGATTAATTCCTCCCTATCCCCCTGTTTTTCAAAGCTTGAATTCTTAAGGTTTTATATTACCAACATCACCAGATTTCCTTACAAGGTGAACTGACCAAAACTTTCATATTTCATCTAGCTTTTGATTACTCCTAGATGCCTTTTCAGACATTTCAGATTGGCTCGCAGTCCACGGATTTTATTTTAGGTTTAAACAGATCTATTAAACTCATAGCTTGCCAAGTATTTGCTATACACTTACACCCTGTGTGTGAGCCTACCAATTAGTTTTGTCTGTGGAATACTTCCCTATAGTTCGCCTAAATTTCCTCTCCACCATGGCCAGATATAAAAGAAATGGATTTCCTTATGCATGTATAAACTTGAGTGTAAATGACTTCATTGCAAAAATGCTTGCTTACTTGTTAAATAGTTCCATCACCATAAAATAACTGGGGAGACACATTTTCAGTCATTTGAATTTATACAACAAATGGTTTTGGTCCCCAAATTGACTAGATTTTTACTGTCAACAAAATCCTCTAATGGGGCTCTGTCTGTGGCATGCCTGCCATAATCCAAGGGAGCTTAGCATGAAACCCTTGCCATTTAGGATGCAGCATGTACAAGTTAACTCTGGATACTTAAGGAAATATTTATCACTGTTAGGTTGAGACTACACAATTTTAACAACAACAACAACAACCAAGATATTTAACCATCGTATAGTCAAATCCATAAGCTGTTATAGGCATGAAGCAGTTAAAAGCATATATAGCTTTTGTAGAAGGCCCCAATGCAGGAAAACACAGGTAAACAACTAGAAGCCCTTAAAGAGGAAACACAAAAATCCCTTAAAGAGTTACAGGAAAACACTACAAAATAGGTGAAAGAATTGAAGAAAACCATCCAGGATCTAAAAATGGAAGTAGGAACAATAAAGAAATCACAAAGGGACAGCTTTGGAGATTGAAATCTTAGGAAAGAAATAAGGAACCATAGATGTGA
>NC_034596.1:9756918-9758465 GCF_900095145.1 Mus pahari | reverse complement strand
CCACTCTCATCAATGGACAGATCCTGGAAACAGAAACTAAACAGAGACACATTGAAACTAACAGAAGTTATGAAAGAAATGGATTTAACAGATATCTACAGAACATTTTATCCTAAAACAAAAGGATATACCTTCTTCTCAGCAACTCATGGTACCTTCTCCCAAATCGACCATATAGTTGGTAAGAAAACAGGCCTCAACAGATACAAAAATATTGAAATTATCCCATATATCCTATCAGATCACCATGGACTAAGGCTGTTCTTCAGCAACAACATAAAAAATGGAAAGGCAACATTGACATGGAAGCTGAACAACACTCTACTCAATGAAAACTTGGTTAAGGAAGAAATAAAGAAAAAAAATTAAAAACTTTTTAGAGTTTAATGAAAATGAAGCCAGAACATATCCAAAGTTATGGGACACAATCAAAACATTCCTAAGAGGAAAACTCATAGCCCTGAGTGCCTCCAAAAAGAAACTAGAGAGAGCATACACTAGCAGCTTGAAAGCACACCTAAAAGCTTTAGAACAGAGGAAGCAAATTAGCCCAAGAGGAGTAGACAGCAGGAAATAGTCAAACTCAGGGCTGAAGTCACCAAGTGGAAACAAAAAGAACTATAAAAAAATCACCCAAACCAGGAGTTGGTTCTTTGAGAAAATCAACAAGATAGATAAACCCTTATCCAAACTAACTAGAGGGCACAGGGACGGTATCATAATTGAAAAAAAATCAGAAATGAATAGGGAGACATATCAACAGAACCTGAGGAAATCCAAAACATCATCAGATCCTAGTACAAAAGGCTATATTCAACAAAACTGGAAAACCTGGATGAAATGGATTTCAATTTTCTAGACAGATACCAGGTACCAAAGTTAAATCAGGATCAGATTAACGATCTAAANAGTCCTATATCCCCTAAGGAAATAGAAGCAGTCATCAATAGTCTCCCANCCAAAAGAAGCCCAGGACCAGATGGGTTTAATGCAGAGTTCTATCAGACCTTCAAAGAAGACCTAATTCCAACTCTCGCCAAACTATTCCACAAAATAGAAACAGAAGGTACTCTACCCAATTTATTCTACGAAGCCACAATTGCTCTGATACCTAAAACACATAAATACCCAACAAAGAAAGAGAACTTCAGACCAATTTCTGTTATGCATATTGATGCAAAAATACTCAATAAAATCCTCGCAAATTGAGTTCAAGAACACATCAAAATGATGATCCATCACGACCACATATGCTTCATCCCAGGGACTCAGGGATGGTTTAATATATGGAAATCCATCAATGTAATCCACTATACAAACAAACTCAAAAACAAAAGCTACATGATCATCTCATTAGATGTTGAGAAAGCATTTGACAAAATCCAACACCCCTTCATGATAAAATTCTTGGAAAGATCAGGAATTCATGGCCCATACCTAAACATAATAAAAACAGTATATAGAAAACCAGTAGCCAACATCAAACTAAATGGAGAGAAACTTGAAGCAATCCCACTAAAATCAGGGACTAGACAAGGCTGCCCACT
>NC_034596.1:9754007-9755863 GCF_900095145.1 Mus pahari | reverse complement strand
AACAGCTTGTGCTTTAAGATCGAGAATTGACAAATGGAACCTCATAAAATTACAAAGCTTCTGTAAGGCCAAAAAACACTGTCAATAAGACAAAAAGGCCACCAACAGATTGGGAAAGGATCTTTACCAATCCTAAATCTGATAGGGAACTAATATCCAATATATACAAAGAACTCAAGAAGCTGGACCCAGAAAATCAAATAACCATTAAAAATGGGGTACAGAGCTAAAGAAAGAATTCTCAACTGAGGAATACTGAATGGCTGAGAAGCACCTGAAAGAAATGTTCAACATCCTTAATCAGGGAAATGCAAATCAAAACAACCTTGAACTTCTACCTCACAGCAGTCAGAATGGCTAAGATCAAAAATTCAGGTGACAGCAGATGCTGATGAGAATGTGGAGAAAGAGGAACACTCCTCCATTGCTGGTCAGTTTTCAAGCTAGTACAAAAACTCTGAAATCAGTTTGGTGGTTCATCAGAAAGTTGGACATAGTACTACCGGAAGATCCAGCAATTCCTCTCCTGGGCGTATACCCAGAAGATGTTCCAACTGGTAATAAGGTCACATGCTCCACTATGTTCCTAGAAGTCTTATTTATAATACCCAGAAGCTGGAAAGACCCCATATGTCCCTCAACAGAGGAATGGATACAGAAAATGTGGTACACTTACACAATGGAGTACTACTCAGCAATTAAAACCAATGAAATTTATGAAATTCTTAGGCAAATGGATGGATCTGGAGGATATCATCCTGTTTGAGCTAACACTATCACAAAAGAACACACATGATATGCAAGACATACAAGAACTCACTGATAAGTGGATATTAGCTCAGAAACTTAGAATACCCAAGACACAATTTGCAAAACACACGAAACTCACAAATAATGAAGACCAAAGTGTGGATACTTCGTTCCTTCTTAGAATGGATAACAAAATACTCATGGATGGAGTTACAGAGACAAAGTTCGTAGCAGAGCCTGAAGGGAAGACCATCCAGAGACTGCAAAACTTGTGGATTCACTCCATAAACAACCATCAAACCCATTCTTGTTAGCAGATGCCAACAAGAACCTGCTGAGAGGAGCATGACTGATATAGCTGTCTCCTGTGAGGCTTTGCTAGTGCCTGGCAAATACAGAAGTGGATGCTCATATTTATTCACTGGACGGAGCACAAGGTCTCCAATAAAGGAACCAGAGAAAAACACAGGTTGCTGAAGGGGACTGAAGCCCCATAGGAGGGACATCAATATGAACTAACCAGTATCCCCAGAGCTCCTTGGAACTATACCATCAATCAAAGAAAACACATGGTGGAGCTTGTGGCTCTAGCTATATTTGTAGCAGAGGATGGCCTAGTCGGTCTTCAATGGGAGGAGAGGCCCTTGTTCCTGTTCAGGCTCTATGACCCAGTATAGGGGAATGCTAGGACCAGGAATGGGAGTAGGTGGGTTGGGGGACAGGGGGACGGGGAGGGGATATGGGATTTTCAGAGGGAA
Organism: Mus pahari; assembly: GCF_900095145.1. Lineage (NCBI taxonomy): Eukaryota > Metazoa > Chordata > Mammalia > Rodentia > Muridae > Mus > Mus pahari. The sequence goes on along the minus strand of NC_034596.1, from coordinate 9,754,355 downwards.
AAATAGGAAAGGATATACATTTGAAATGTAAATACAGAAAATATCTAATAATAAAAAACAATTTTTATGTTACCCAATTATAATTACTTGCATTTTCTTTTTTTCCCCATTTTTTATTAGATATTTTCTTTATGTACATTTCAAATGCTATCCCGAAAGTTCCCTATACCCTCCCTCCACCCCTGCTCCCCTACTCACCCACTCCCACTTCTTGGCCCTGGCATTCCCCTCTATGGGGCATATAAAGTTTGTAAGACCAAGAGGCCTCTATTCCCAATGATGGCCGACTAGGCCATCTTCTGCTACATATGCAACTAGAGACACGACCTCAGGGGGTACTGGTTAGTT
>NC_034596.1:9731215-9752981 GCF_900095145.1 Mus pahari | reverse complement strand
ATGGCTAAGGATGTTGAACATTTTTTCAGGTGTTTCTTAGTCATTTGGTATTCCTCAGTTGAAAATTGTTTGTTTAGCTCCATACCCCCATTTTTTAATGGGGTTATTTGAATTTCTCGGGTCCAGCTTCCTGAGCTCTTTGTATATATTGGATATTAGTCCTCTATCAGATTTAGGATTGGTAAAAATCCTTTCCCAATCAGTTGGTGGCCCTTTTGTCTTGTTGACAACTCACTGGAGCAAAGATGGCTCTCTTACCAGCTCAGGCACTGAGAACCCTCCTTGGCGGACACCTCTCTTCTGGCGGGAAATGTGCCAGATGTCTTACTTGCATTTTCTTAATTGTATCACAGTTAGTTGACCAATTTATTTCTTGATATTAAAATTAATTTTGCTTGAATATTTACAAGATTTTTGTTTGCACCATGTAACTATTCCAAACTTCAAAGGCATTTAAGAAAAGAACAAGGACAACAACATAGTAACTAGGAGGGTAGAGAAGTGAACAGTGTCTCCCCCACTAGGAAGGCAGGGGTATCATGGCTTCCTTCAACTGGATATACTTCATTCCCATAGGACACCTTAGGATACTTCATCAGGAGCAGAGATTTAAGTAACCAACTGCTTCATGGTGAACAGGTTTCAGAACCTAAGATAAATGGATCAAGACCAAACACAGGTACTGCTTGCTTTTAAACATGAACTCCAACTAGGAAAGAGGAATGGCTGTCACTGTGGAGATGAGCCATCTTCTTAGAAGACTAAAACTTCTGATAAAAACAGAATGCCATTAGCATGAAGAAAAACCAGGCTGCTTTGAGTCCCTTGAATAGTTCTGAGCAGCAAATGGGAAAAATGGTGGTTAAGCTAAGCTCCTTTTAAAATTAGGAACTTCCATCCAACTGCAAATTATGTTGATTATTGTGTCTAAAGAACTCTGAATGCTAGAATTTTGTCAGGGGAATTATTCAGGTTGAATTATTTATTGGCAAGAGACATTTACTGTTCCTTATGCTTCAATGACAATTTTAACATGTTGTCATAAAATAGGTCAAGAGAGGTAAATACATTGAAAGAATGGGGGAAGTTTGTTTAATGCAACAGAAGAATTTAGGAATTTGAATTACACATTTTCTGCTCTCATAGTGTGTCTAATTAAGAGTTGACTGTGGAGACGTTTGCTCAGATATGCTTTCTAGTCACAGAGCTTGCTTCAAATGAAGAGGAAGCCCGGCAGACACTCTTTGTCTAACTTATCATTAACTAAGTTAAGTTGCTGGACTACCCTCTTAATTTGGCCTCCTGTAATAACAATACCATATTTCTGATGCATTGAATAAGAAGCATGTATTTTCACTATCCCGGAAGCTGTAAAATTTAAAATGAATGTCCTGAGGCTTCTAGTCCTTGTTTGTATTTATCACCTTCTTACTGTATTAACATACGCAGGCACACACATGCACACAGACACAAACACACACACAGACACACAGAGACACACAGACACATACTGAGAGAGAGAGAGAGAGAGAGAGAGAGAGAGAGAGAGAGAGAGAGAGAGAGATTTAGAATGAATCTCTAACCCAATCACAAAAGAACACACATGATATGTACTCACTGATAAGTGGATATTAGCCCAGAACCTTGGAATACCCAAGATATAATTTGCAAAACACATGAAACTCAAGAAGAAAGAAGACCAAAGCGTGGATACTTCTATCTTTCTTAGAAGGGGGAACAAAATACCCATGTGGTTGCTCCCAACTACCCACCCACTCCCATCCTCCTGCCCTGACATTCCCCTACCCTGGGGCATTGAACACCCTCAGGCCCAAGGGCCTTTCTTCCGAATTATGTCCAACAACCAACATTGTGGTTTGAATGTAAAATATCCTCCATAGACTTAGGCATCTTAATACTTAATCTCCAGAAGATGACACTAGGAAGGTTGTGGAACCTTCAAGAGGTGACGGCTCACTGAAAGCAGGTCAGTGAAGGTGGACCTTGTATAGCCCTTCCCAGCTCTCATTCACCCACTGCTTCCTGACCGCTTATGCTAGGTGAACATCGGACTCCTGTTCTGACCATGTGCTTTCCTATCACCTTAAATGTATCCTGTCATATTGCAAGCCAGAAGATGCCATCATATCTTTTTTTAACTTATTTTATTAGATATTTTCTTCATTTACATCTCAAATGCTATCACGAATGTCCCCTATACCCTCCCCCCACCTTGCTCCCCTGCCTACCCACTTCCACTTCTTGGCCCTGGCATTCCCCTGTATGGGACATATAAAGTTTGCAAGACCAAGGGGCCTCTCTTCCCAACGATGGCTGATGAGGCTATATTCTGCTGTATATGCAGCTAGAGACACGCAAGCTCTGGGGGTACTGATTAGTATATATTATTGTTTCACCTATACGGTTGCAGATTCCTTCAGTTCCTTGGGTAATTTCTCTAGCTCCTCCTTTGGGGGGTCTCTGTGTTCTATCCTATAGATGACTGTGGGCATCCACTTCTATATTTGCCAGGCATTGGCATAGCCTCTCAGAGATAGCTATATCAGTGTCCTTTCAGCAAAATCTTGCTGGCATATGCAATAATGTCTGCGTTTGGTGGCTGATTATAGGATGGACCCCCGGGTGGGGCAGTCTCTGGATGGTCCATCCTTTCGTCTTATCTCTGAACTTTGTCTCTGTCACTTCTTTCATGGGTATTTTATTCCCTATTTTAGGGAGGAATGAAGTATCCATATGTTGGTCTTCCTTATTCTTGATTTTCTTGTGTTTTGGAGATTGTATCTTGGATATTCTAGGTTTCTAGACTAATATCCACTTATCAGTGAGTGCATATCAAGTGAGATCTTTTGTGATTGGGTTACCTCACTTAGGATGATATCCTCCAGATCCATCATTTGCCTAAGAATTTCATAAATTCATTGTTTTTAATAGCTGAGTAGTACTCCATTGTGTAAATGTACCATATTTTCTGTATCCATTCCTCTGTTGAGGGACATCTGGGTTCTTTCCAGCTTCTGGCTATTATAAATAGGGCATCTATGAACATAGTGGAGCATGTGTCCTTATTACCAGTTGGAACATCTTAGAAATGAAAAGGAGACGTAACAACAGATCCTGAGGAAATTCAAAACATCATCAGATCCTACTTAAAGGGCTATACTCAATAAAACTGGAAAACATGGATGAAATGGACAACTTCCTAGACAGATACCAAGTACCAAAGTTAAATCAGGATCAGATTAACAATCTTAACAGTCCCATTTCCCCTAAGGAAATAGAAGCAGTCATTAATAGTCTCCCAACCAAAAAAAGCCCAGGACCAGATGGGTTTAGTGCAGAGTTCTATCAGACCTTCAAAGAAGACCTAATTCCAACTCTCCTCAAACCATTCCACAAAATAGAAACAGAAGGTACTCTACTCAATTCGTTCTATGAAGCCACAATTACTCTGATACCTAAACCACACAATGATCCAACAAAGAAAGAGAACTTCAGACCAATTTCCCTTATGAATATCGATGCAAAAATACTCAATAAAATCCTCGCAAACCGAATCCAAGAACACATCAAAACGATCATCCATCATGACCAAGGGATGCAGGGATGGTTTAATATACCATCATATCTTTAACTGGCTTTTTGTCATAGCACTTAGAAAAGTAACTAATACATAAACATGGTACTGGAAAGTAGGGTTATTGTTACAATAACCTCCTCCCTCCATGTGGTCCTTAGGTCTTTGGGAGGTCAATGGATATCTATACCTATATTTAGGTATGCATGCACACCATGTGCATGCCTCATGTCCACAGAGGTCAGAAAAGAAGATAGGCTCCATTATACCTGCAGTTACAGCTAGGTGTAAACCTCCCTGTTGGTACTGAGTCCTCTGCCAGAGCAGCCAACAGTCTTACTACTGTGCCATCTCCTGCCCTTGGCCTTATCTTCTTGAAAGGAAGGATGATGGGCTTGCCTCTAATTGTGCTTTGTACAGCTCATTCTATCCTTGCTTGGGAGCTTGGGATGTGAGATAGAAATACTGCTATCTCTCTCTAGGCTTGGGGTGAACAACCACGCTTTATCTACTACAGTTGCCGGCCTGGTGTCCCTTGCATTCATGCTCTCCCTTAGAATTCAGAGCACATTTTAGGATATGTGTCAGAATGCTTCTGGCCTGCTCAATACTATCTAAATCTTTTTCTGCCCAATCCAAAAACCTTGTCTTGATATGACCTCTAGCACACATGTAGTTTGACCTCTGGTTATCCCTCCAATGTCATATCCTGTTATCCACCTTCACTTTCCCAGCCACCTCACGTTTTAGAACATAATAAGCAAGGCTTGCACTGGGTGTTGTCTGTTGCCTCACACAGATCCATGGCCTAGGCTATTGCAGTATCTATGTCTCTGTTCAAATGTCTCCACCACAAAAAAGAAATCATACAACCAAACAAATGACAAACAAACAAAACCACCATTGTGGACAAACCTATTCCTTCCCCAAATTCATGTGTTAAAGCTGCAGCCTCAAAAGTTCCCAATTAGACTGTATTTGGAGGTAAAGGATATAATTCTATGTGTCCAACTTTCTGAACTGTGAGTAAATGCATCCCTGTTCTTCAAATCACCAGTAGGTTATATTTGCTTGTGGCATCTCTGGCAGACTAATAGTCACAATCTAACTGTTCAATCTATAGTATGTTTTTCCTTTGATCTAATACTATTTTCCTTCAAAGTACATACTGTGTAACATTATATCATATACTTACTCTTTTCTTTCTTTCATGTCTCCCCTAGATATTATTAACTGCAATAGTCATAGGGAGTTCCCCAGGCAGTATTTGGTGCACACCAACTATTTAATAAACATTCATCGCTACATGAGTGGAATTTCTCATTGCCCTGGTATCCCTTCACTTCTTGTTGTTCATCTCTGCAAACCCTTCTTTGACTGCTGTAGCCTGTCCTGATTTTCCTGATCTGTAGACAGTGTACAGACTCACCCACGTGGTCATTCAACACTCAGTATTTCTTGACTGTTCCACAATGATGTTGTGTCTACTTATTATTTTTTTCTCTCTAGCAAATAAAAGTTGGCCTGAAGAGGAGTTTTGTACTCGGTCATAAGTACTATGCACTTATAGCTAAAGACTTTCTTTGGCAGTTGAATTGCTCAGTCTGTCTGATCTTTATCCTGCTGAGTGAGGCTGAGACAGAGGTTCTCAGACAAATGCAGCTGACATTTGTCCAGTCCAGGAGTCATAAGGTACAAAAGAAAGCACTGATCAATATCTTTCCCTGCTTCTATTGAAAACTTGCAATTTTGATGCTTTGAAGACAGCATTCAGTCTAACAGTGGAGTGGGGCTGCCACTTTCAGAAGCGGTCCATCTGTGAGCCTTGCCAGACTGAGATGATATAGACAACTGGGTTAGTTCTTATAATGCAAGCTTGGGTAAATGCCAAGAGTTGCTGTCAAATCTCGAGAATAGCATTCGAGGCCCTCGTCAGACTGTTTGTAAGCCTCTGCTATGTGAAGTTGCCTCTGCCCCCTTCAGCTCTCTGTGTCTTTTCTCCTTGGTTATGTGAAAAGCAGCCCAGTGAAGTCAGATATTGACTTCCCTGTGACTACAAATTGCTCTCATCCATCACCCATGTGATGTTTCCCATCCATTCTCAGTGGCAAGGAAAGGTACTAACTAGTAATAAATAGTTGCGATGCCCCAGGAGCCATGCTTAGTTTGTAGCATGGAATAACTCACTTGGTGCATACAACAAAGCTGTGACATAGGTATGACAATTGGTTTCAGTTTATACATAAAGAAATAGAGTTGTGATACCATCACTGCTTCCTCACGAAACCTCTCTCTTTTATCAGGCACTTGCTTCCTTCCTTCATCACCAATGTATGTATGTCACTTAGCTCATATGGCCTTTTAGAACTGCTCTAAATATAGGTATCTGACTCATGTTTCTGGCCTATGAACTTAATATAAAGAACCACCCCTTAATAATCCTTTACCCATTAATTAGCTTTGGTGAAACATGAATCCTTATGAACTGCTGCACTGATTTGAATTGACTAAGAAGGGCCCTGGGTTTACTAATGAACTCATACTTTGGTGCATAGGAGAAGCATTGATCTAATTGTAAACAAACTTATTGGATGTGGAGTCTGGGAGGTGGGGTAGGTGTTGGTATGAATTGTCCAACACAAAGGTTCCTCTTCTGCAGGCAGGTGAACTGTCATTGCCACTCTTTTGTTATAAGGGAGGCTTGGCATGGTCTTTGGGAATACAATTAGTATGGACTCACTTGGGAGAATAAGCCCCTTGTCATATGCTGGGCTCTGGGATGGAGGTATGATTCTTCTTTTGTCTTCCAATCTAAGGAAATAGGGTACAACCTGAGTTCTGTCCACCTTTTCAGACTGGCCTTTTCCTCTAAGCAGTTTTATTTGAGCTTGGTTTCTGATATTTTCTAACACCAATATGTGTGCCATTTACAGGGCTTGAAGTGCAAATGGCCGTGCATAACATGTAATATCCCGGTGGCATGTACCTTCCATCTCTTCAACAGTGCTGAGAAGTCCTGTAGGCCAGAGATCCAGCCTCTTCATTTGAAGATCATATTTGGGTGCACAGCTTGGACAAATGGGCAGCTTGAGAGAGGCCCACACTCTTTTCTACTTACTCAGAGGCATTGGAATAAGCACAGTGGGGTCAGATGACTGAGCAGATAGTGAGAAAAGTACGCTACAGATACACTACAGAGTACACTACAAAGAAATGGGTGATAAAAGATAAGTATCGTCAAGCAAGGCTTTGGAGAGTCCAATATAGTGACTTAATGGCCACTCCAGGCATTCCCCCATCAACTACAGACTGGGGCTTTAGAATGTTATGTGATGGGCTAAGTTGCTCAGCTAATGAGTTGCAGTAGCACGGTTTGAAACTATATCTTAAAAAATAATCTCTGCTTTTCATACTAACTACACTTAATTATTAAAGATTATAGCACCACCTGCTTGCTCGGTTACAGGGCAGAATGTGGAGCACTCTGGAATCCCGTCTTGGCTTCTAACAGTCTGTCTATAGGGTCTGGAGCTGGGTTCCAGTTTCTTCAGTCTTCAGCTTTGTCAACGTGCAAAGCCATTTACAAGGAATTAACTTTATTCTTATCTTCACATTGGCTTTGGATAACACATTTGCAGTTGCCAACAGAGCTTCCATCCAAGCATGTTAATAATATATTAGTTTTCTCTTGTGCTCTTTTGGTCCTAGATTCCAGGTCTTCTATCCTCAAGAACAATGACTGTGGCTATTAGAATCATTGCACAGAAGGCATCAGAATGTTCCATCCTCACAGAGAAGTGGAATCTCCATTATGTTGCTAACAATGACCTAGACTTTGGCTTTTGTCTGCAAGCTGCTCTGAATCAGGGATAGGACCTTGCCTCTTGGATGTGCTGCATTTATAAGGAGGCCTTATCACTAATGAGACTCTATCTTCCACAGGGGCCTGAGTTGCAGCAACTATGTTCCATGAAAAAGAAATGACAAATCCCCAAAAACCTGTGAACACAATTTGATATTTTAGTTTGTTCAAGAACACCTTCATTATGTGAAATAAGAAAACCCATTGTATGGCTGAGTTTCAAGTTCTGCTTTATTACCGGGAGCCTCTAGGGAATTACAGAGTTTCTTTGGTGTTCCTGGCCTGTGTATCGCCTTGCTTAAATCTTCCATCCATAAATTGAAACCAGAGCCTTTATGGTGTGGGAACAAAAGATGTGATTGCATAGAAACATCAAAGTATGGGGCTAGAAAACTTTTCCTTCCCATAATCAGAATGGTCTCAAACACAGCCTTGAAAGCATTGCCAAGGTGTTGTGGAAGCATAGATATTGCCATATGTATGTGGAGATGGTAATTGATTAGCAGAGAAAAGCCTGGCTTGACTGGCATTACTCAACAAAGTAATAAAATAGAGAAATAAACATGCAAGTTTGGGTTTCTGGGTGAGTTAATAGCTATTTCATCCTTGTGGAATTCAAGCCACTAAAGAAGGAGCTTAGTAGTTCCATTTGTGGGGGGTTCCTGAATTCTGCTGAGACTCTGTAAGAGCTTTTTGGGTTTAATAATGAATCAGATACAAGTATAGAAAAAATCAGAGACATAATAGTAATAATTCTTGTATGGACTGAAGGAGAAGCCCTTCAGGAATGGTGAGGGGCTCTGTGTGAACACAGGAAGCCAAGGTCCCCAATATTAAACACTCAAGTCAGCAGTTTGGTAGATTGAAAGGACTCTTTGCTTTTTCTGGATCTTGGCCATAGGGCTAGTGTCCAGCATAGATTGTTCAGGAGACAAAATAATGAATCTTAGTTTTACAGTCAGTAACCTGAGATGCCACTAATCAGGATGTGTGTGTGTCCTTGCTTATACTGCAAGATATTAGACTGGGAAATCACCAAAGCTCCTTCCATCACTGAGGTCCAGTCTACTGACAACATTCTCTGTTGTGACCACATGAAGTATTTGTCAAGGTTTCCTAACAGGAACCCCACTGGTGACTATCCCGGTGGATGTCTGGGCAGGTTAACAAGATCATGCTTTCCACCCCTATCTCCTCTTTCTTTCCTTTATTTATCAGTACTCATCCCTTTTATACCTCCGTTCAACTTCTCTTAAATACAAAATGTAACTCTCTTGACCCTTTCCTGTCCTTCTTTCTAAGCAGAAACCATTATAAAGAACGCTCTTACTCCACTCTATCAAATCCAGAAATCCACCCGCATGTTCTAGGTTCCATGTTCTTACAACAGAAGTTGTCTCTTTCTACTCTCCAGGATCATCACCCCAGTACTGTTCCACAGCTCAGATCTTCACAGTTTTGTAAAATGTCCCTCTGGGTTATCTTCTGCATACTCCTCCTTTCTGGTTAGGTGAACCCTCCCATCAGCATGTCCACATGCTGAAGCTCTGTCTGTCTTAACACAACACAATAGTCCTTGAAAGTAGTCTTGCTTAGGCATCTACTTCGACAGAACTTCTGTTCATGCAAACAGATGATACAGGCAAACTATTCAGTTGCTTCTGCCACGTACATAATTCTCTTTCCTAGTCACAAATACATTTTCTGAAGAGTGAACTAAGTTCCCTGCTGCCGTCTCCTTACTTCTAACTCACTCTGCAAACCATAACAGTCTCTCTTTCACTGCTAGGATTAACTGGACCTACATTTGCTGACTCATTGTGGTCACCTATGCTGTCTCAGGTATGGTGTCTATTACTGTAATAAAACACCATGACTGAAAAGGAAAGGATTCATTTGGCTTACACTTCTACATCACAGTTCATCATCAAAAATGGGAGGACCTAAATTCAAACAGGGCAGGAACCTGGAGGCAGGGGCAAATGTAGAGGCTATAGAGAGATGCTCTTTACTGGATTGCTTCACATGGCTTACTCAGCCTTCTTTCTTATAGAACCTGGCACCAGCTATTGTAGTCTGGGTCCTGCCCATCAATCACTAATTAAGAAAGCTCTGCAGGTTTGCTTAAAGCCCAGTTTTATGGAGGCATTTTTCTCAACTGAGGTTCTATCGTTTCAGACAACTCTAGCTTGTGTTAAGTTGACATAAACTAATCAACACACATGCTGTTGATGACATAACTGCCACTGGGCAATGACTATTGCTAAATCCTTATGGTGACAGTCTGACTTTGTTTATATTCTAATAGAAACATTGGATGGTTTAGATTCTATATCCCTAGCTTCATCCATCAAAAGCAAGCCCCATCTAACCTTTAACCTTCAACTAGCAAAACAGTTCAAAAGATTTCTCTGTGCACACTCTTTGCATTTACCACTTCCTATTCCACTCTCGGTGTTTTCCATGAGCTCTGACTGTCACTCACTCCGATGGTGCTCTTCAAGGGCATGGGTCAGCCCTGACTCTCTATATCTAACACCGAGCCGTGTTTTCAGATTTCTTTGATTTCTCAGGACTCAATACTCTTCTACTATTTTTTGGACTTCCCAATGGCAGCCAACTAGACTGGGCATTCTTTGGTTCAGGCTCCCATGAGGAATCTGTTCTGTTTCCCACCTACACAATTGTCCTCCTTCCCATCCTCAGCCTGATGGATTTATATTTAATGTGAAAATGTATTTGTTGATAAATTTCTTTCCTCCTTGGCTGGGCATCTTCACCAAGACCATGCCCTGTTAGTTCTGTGTATTGAGGCCATCCTTGATTTTCCTTTCCTCCTATTATGCCTTGTTCAGCCCAAACCTGTATAACTGGTTAGCTCTTACCATTCCCATTGCTATAGCATCTTTACCAGGGTGTCAAAGCCCTCAGTTAAATGACTGTATGAACAATTCAGTGATCACTTAACTCTTGCTACAGTTCATGTCCTCTTCATATGCTTTCCAGTGATCTTTAAAAAAGACTGTTTTTAAGTTACTTTCTTTCATGGTGGTACATGCTTATCATTGCTGCACTTATGAGGTAGATACACATATGAACTCATAAAGTTGGGGCAGCATGCACAGGTCTACATAGGCTTAAGCCAGACCCAACACTGAGAGGGACACGTGAAAATGATCCTCTCTCTCTAACTCAGAAACTAGCTCCAACTGACAACTAGCAAAGGAAAATTTAGTTTTCTTCAACAGTCTCCCTGGGTATACAAACCACACTTAAGGCGTGCCCTATTCCAGCAGTGGTAGTCAACACAAAACAAATTCAGTAATACATCTAAAGGATTCTTTTTAAAATCATAGTGCCTTGTCTGGCCATTGTTTTAACCTTACAGGTCTTTTGCTTATATACTATAATTTCTGGTTTTGTGTTTTTATAGGATTTCTCTGTGTGTGTGTTATTTTTTTTGTCTCTATTTTTTATGTTTGTTATTGTGTTTTGTTTGTTTTTATTTTATCTTATTATTTTTTCAGATGCCTGATTGTTGTCTAAGGTGAGAGGGAGAGAGAGAGAGAGAGAGAGAGAGAGAGAGAGAGAGAGACAGAGACACACAGACAGAGACAGAGACAGAGACAGAGACAGAGACAGAGAGAGGGGGGAGTTTGGTGGGTATGGAGGTGAGGAGGAACTGGGAAGGGGGAGGGAAAACATAGCCAGAATGTATTATTTGAAAAAAAATCTATTTTTAATAAAAAAGCGATATATGCAGGCGGATTAGGAGTTCAAAGTCATCTTCACATACACAAATTAGTGTAAACAGAATTTAAGGCTCTCAATCAGGAAGAGGTAATTTTTGTCAGCTCTTAGGTGTAACTTTCCCAAGTTCTTAGGAAGTTTCCTATTAATGAATAGAAGCTACTGCAGTCATTCTCAGATTTATTCAGTCATTGGAATTTCAGGTCTAGGAATGTATGAATATTTATGATTTAATGTTAACTCTCGTCTTCTCCTTGTGGCTTGTGTCCATAACTTCTGAGAAGGTGGTGCTTGGCCTGTCTCTATTGCTCTGCCTCGTCACCAAATCCAATCGACTCCTTAGGTTTGGTTTTAAGATATTTACTTATCACAATAATTATTTTCATAAGAGGCCTAGAGCCTTAGCTCAGTTAGCAAAATGTTTGCATAGCATGCATGAAACCCCAGGTTTATTCCTTAGCATCACAGAACAAGTGTGGAGGTCTATGCTTGTAATTCCAACACTTGGGAGGGAGAGACAGATGAATTGGAAGTTCAAGGTCATCCTTGGCTCTAAAGGCCAGCCTAGAATACACAAGACCATATCATATCTTTAAACAAATTCACAGGAAAATTTCACACATTTTTTCCTAATATAAAATTTTATTTTATTTGATGTGTGTGAAGGTGGGTGCAGGTATGTCATAGTGGCTGTGTGTGTGTGTGTGTGTGTGTGTACACATATATGTCAGAAGATAACGTTCATTAGGAAGTTGGTTCTCTACTTCCACTCTGTTGATATAGGGTTCTCTTGTTGATTCTATGGTTCGTTTTGCTCTAGGTGAGCTGGCCTGTGAGCTTCTGCAAAATTCTCTTGTCTCTGCCTCCCATTTCACAGTAGGAGTGTTGGGATACAGGTGTGTACTATTCCAGGTGAGTTTTTGTTGTTGTTACTTGTTTGTTTGTTTGTTTGTTTGTTGCCTCAGTGTGGTCCACACTTACTCAATGGCAAATATTTATGTCCCTTTGGAAGGCAAGGAACTCTAATACAGCTGTGCTCTCCTGGCGCTAATACCAAGCCAAGACCTGGATTCTGACAGGTTTCTATTCTAAATCTGTTCCAGGTCTACTGTTACTGGTTTTGATTAGAAGTATCCCAGAAAGACTCATGGATTAAAGTTTGCTACCAGCTGTGGTGCCATGGGCCAGAGATAACTCCTCTTGAAGGGAGTTAGGTCACTGGAACTGAGACCTCACCCTACCCCCATCCCCAGCTGCTATAAAGTGAACGGCGTTCTTCCAACACATGCTCTTGCTACCATCATCTTATCACCATGGCTCCAAGACAACATGTGACCATGGAATAAATCATCTAAAACCATGAGCCAAGTAAATCTTCAGTATCTTAAGGTGATTTTTCTCTTGTCTTTTGTCATGGTAGTGAGAATTGACCAACATGTACACTCTTGCTTCCCACACTGACAAAGCACTCTAGTTTCACCTAGACCCCGTGGAGCGTCTCAGCCAGTCACCTTACTTAGAACATTGCTGACTCCCCATTTTCTGCTGTTCTTTGTCCATCCTGGCTCTGGGAGTGTCCAGGAGAGTGAAACTTGCAGATTAGGAAGCTGAGTTAAAGGACAAGAGGAAGAACCACATTGAGCTGCTTGAATTTTGCAGTAGTGGCCACAACTCCCTTCTCCCAGACCGGTTGCAGGTTTCTCTCTTCCTGAGTGCTTATCTGGCAGAGAGGTCTTAATTAGTACACAGAGCAAGGCAAGGCTCCATTACCCCAAGCAAGGATGTTGTTCCAGATGAGGAGGGAGCCAGTGTGTGTGCCCAGAAATGCTAGACCCATCAGGGGTCTGCCAAGTCTGGAGGCTGAAAGTCACCTAGCTTAATTTCCTCAGTCTAAGCAAAAGGAAATATGTTGCACCCTTCTAGTTAGTAGGAAATGATGATATCTTTATAGGTAGTATTCTGAGTTTCAATTGTTGTCCAGCCCATGCATGGGTGCACGAACCCCTGTACTCTGTTAATCAGAGCTGTTTATAAGCTGTGCTGCAGAGCAAGGGGTGATACATTTTTGACCAGAGTCCGCCAAGAGCTCTTAAAGCCACTTTCAGAACCACTTTTGAGAGTCCAGAGTGGCTGAGAAATCAGCATTTTATTTTGTTATTAAGAATTACTATTGTCAACAATTCTGTTACAGAATGCCTAAGGTACCGAGCTGGGAAGATGGCTCCATCAATAGAGTGCATGAGGACCTGAGTTCAGATCCACAGAATTCACACAAAAGCTGAGCATAGAGTTCTGTGTCTTTGATCCCAGGACCAGAGGTTGGTGGCAAACTGGAAGATTCCAGGAGCCCACTGGCCAGCCTGCATACTTGAATTGATAAACTCTAGGCCTAGAGTTTGAGAAACCCTGTTTCGGAAAAAAAAAAAAAGTTAAGAACAACCAATGTGGATGCTTAACGTCAGCTATAGCTCTCCGCATCCATGCGTGAACACAAAACTAAGCACACATAAATATACAAACACTCACAACTTAATATATAAGATACAATTTGCTATCTTAGTCCTTTTTAAAGACTAGCATTATTATTATTATTGTTGTTGTTGTTGTTGTTGTTGTTGTTATTAGTTTGGTTTTTCGAGACAGGGAGACAGGCTTTCTCTGTATATCCCTGGCTGTCCTGGAACTCACTCTGTAGCCCAGGCTGGCCTCAAACTCAGAAATCCACCTGCCTCTGCCTCCCAAGTGCTGGGATTAAAGGTGTGTACCACTACTGCCTGGCCATTATTTTTTTATAAATGATTTATTTTTTTATAAATGTGAACATGCATGCATGGCCATATGCAGAGTTCAGAGGAAAACTTGTAGAAGTAACTTCTTTCCTTCTCTCCTGTAGGTTCCAGGGTGTATATCAGGATGCTAAGCTTGCATAACAAGTGCCTTTATCTCTGTGCTATTGTACTGGCCCAATCTTAAATATTTTTAAATAAACAATCATCACTACCTTTTCATCTTATAACTCTGAATATTTATTTATATGCAGTACTGTGAATTGAAATTGGGATCGTATGTGTACTAGGGAAATGATGTACCACTAAGCTACATCCACAGCCCATAACAAAAACTTATTACTGGGCAGACACTAACACCCCATTTTTACTCTTCATCATTCTTGACAACCACCATTTTATTTCCTGGGCCTATAAATCTTGCTAGCACATGCATGTCATAAGGTGTTTGTCCGTTTATGTCTTCTTTATATCGCTCAGTATTTTCCCATTTAAGGCTGATAGCATTCCATTGTAACTTTCAGTATTCTGCTTATCCAATCACCTGTCAGCATATACCCGAGTTTCTTGAATCTCTTGTGTCTTGCAAACAATGTTATTATAAAGAGAAGTTTACACATTTAGATATTAGTAAACCCATACATTGGAAATACTTCAAGGTGAACATCTATTTAATTCACCACTTATAAAATGTCAGTAAATGTGCTGGGAATACTTTCACTGGCTTATAGTTAGATAACACCATGTATCATGACTAGACATTCCCAAGAAGGGTCTGTCTGAATGACAGCCTTTAATGTCCCTTCTCAAAGTGAAAACTCCAGGATGGAAGCCGGAGCCACAGGCTGTATCTGAAAGTAGTATTTGTCAAAGGCTTGCAAAGTGTATGCTGCATACAGAACTAACAGAAAGACTGTTTTCTGATAAAATGCTGACTATCTGATGTAACTTACTGAATACCGTACTGAACGCAAAAGGCAGAATGATCATGTCATTCTGGGGTCATTTTCATATCATGGTGAAGTTGAATGATTTTAAGCTGAACTCTTCTGAAGTCAGGGACCATCTGTTTAAAGTGCTTCTTCGAGACCCTGCTGTTGGCTGATTTTGACATCTGGGTTTACAGTACAGATGCTGTTTAGCCTAGACTCTGAGGATATGACACACATGTTCTGGTCATAAGTGGATCTGAGTGTTAGTCCTGTGACCTGTGTTCGGTGACCCCAGTCAGTGATATGACTAGATATTTCTAAAAGGGATCTGTTTGAATGAGAGCCTTTAATGTCCCTTCTCAAAGTGAAAATTCCAGGATAGAAGCCGGAGCCACAGGCCATATTGGTAGCTTGTATCTGAAAGTAGTATTTGTCAAAGGGTTGCAGAGTCTATGTTGCATACAGAACCAAGATTGGCTTTTTATCAGACAAAAAAAAGGTTATTATTTTGACAACCATAACCAACAAAAGTTCTTTTTAGCTGGTGCCTCACATAGGTAGGTATTTGTATATATATTCTATTAGTGATCCCTACTACAGCCCTGTACCTAGGGCTCTTGTGAACAGTGGCAGATCATCCTTTTGGTGAAGGAAGAGGCAACTCTGGGTAAAGCAGGTGAAGGCAGAGTTGAACACCACTGTGGGGCACACACACATGCACACAGACACAGACACACAGACACACACACAGACACACACACACACAGAGACACTCACCACAGACACACACACACACACAGAGACAGAGAGACAGAGAGACAGAGAGACAGAGAGACAGAGAGAGAGGTATCAGGATGTCAGAGTCATCAAAAGTGTTACCCAGGGCAAGGAAGAAAAGAGAGCTTTGTCCTTTATAGGGACAAGGCAGTGAAGGCTTTCTGGGAAGGAAGGAAGGAAGGAAGGAAGGAAGGAAGGAAGGAAGGAAGGAAGGAAGGAAGGAAGGAAGGAAGGAAGGACATCCTTGGGCAGGCTCTATAGACATTTGACCACGGTGGAGCCAAGATAGTGGTGCAATAGGCAGGGTAGGCTGAAGGTATCACTTCCTGAGGTATTTGTCCTTTCTGCTCAACCCAACCTATTTTTCTGACTTCTGTCCTATCCTCCCTTGACGGAGAAGTAGAAGGATGTTATGACAACCTGCTCTGGCCTGCAGCATAGCATCCCGTTCTGGGGGCAGGCATAGCTTGAGGAGGACTGACCATTGAGAAGCTCTCCCATGTTAACTTCAGCCTAGGATGACAAGGCTTAGAAAAAGCCCACCTCCTCCGTAGTCTGAAAGACTGAAGACTTCGGCCAGGTCTTTTTCCCCTGTGCATGAGATACACTGGTTCTTGGGGACAGAAGGGTAAGCCAGATGTTCTCAGCAAAACACACACACACACACACACACACACACACACACACACACACACACACACACACAAAATAACAAACAACAACAACAAGAAAAACGACAAACTATCTTCTGTTCATCCAAGTGAATCCTGTAGCTAAGAGGAGACAAGGTGCTTATGGACACAGGGGCTTCATTTTTAAGAATTATTCTTTGTTACCAGGTACATGGGTCTTTCTATATGAGGGCTTGCCAGGGTGCTAGATGCAGAAAGACAAGTTAGAAAATGTCTGGACTATATATAATTTTACAAAGTCAGTTATAATTTAACACAAGTCAAGCATTGGAATTCACAAACACATTAGTTTTTCTTTCTCTCCCTCCTCATGTCCCTGTCCTGCAATGACAAAAATACCTGGCAAAACTCATCTTCAGGGAGCTTTATTTCATGTCTAGACTGTAGGATACAGTCCTTTATGGCAGGGAAGGTGTGGGCGTAGGAGCTTCAGGTGGCTGGTTACAGTGCATCTTCAGTTAGGAAGCCAAGAGAGATAGATGTTGGAGTTTAATTCACTTTTCCCTTTTTTCTTCTCTCCAGGACTGTGGCTCCCTGGGTAGTGCCACCCTTACTCAGGATGGGTCTTCCTACCTCCATTAAATGGAAATGCCCTCAAAGACATGCCCGTGATGCTTCTAATGACATGCCTAGATGACTCTAAATGTAGTCAGTCAAGTTGAGTGTCAGGATTAACCAACACAGAGCTGGACTTTACTTTAGTTGGTAAAGTACCCAAAGGGACGGCATGCCATGGCCTGAGTTTGATGCTGAGTATCCATCACTGGGTGTGGGGATGGGGTTGGGGGGCATGGGGGTTGGAGACAGGCAGTTACCTGGGGAGCACTGGCCAGCCAGCGCATCTGTTTGGCAAACCTCTGAACAGTGAGAGATCCTTCCTGTCTTAAAAAAACAGAAGGATGGCTACTGAGGCATGACACTGAGACTGACCCTTGGCCTCCATACCCATCGCTTACATGTGCACAGAGGAACTTACAAACACACAGATTACACACCACAGCATATGGAGATTTGTCCTACTTCACACGTTTAGAAGTTTTGCTGTTGAAGAGAACCCAGTCCCCTATGTGAAATTGCATGCAGTGCTTCAAACCTCACAATCTCTTTTCTTGAGGTTCCTTCCTGTTATGCACTGCTCTAATTCCCAAGGCCCTTCCAGGAGGACTTTAGAATACAGAAACATCAGTGAAGATACAAAGACATAGCTGAAGAGACAGGGTCCTCTTATTGGTACCTATGAGCACATCAGTATAGGTCAGTACCATTCAAAGGATTGTACTGAACCAAACAGAAAGCTTAAAGCACAAATATGAAATGCTTAACACAATGCTAATCAACAGCTATTGAATGATGCTGCCAATCAATGATGGTGCACATCTTTCCTCAGCTATCTCCCTGGAGTATGTTCTAGGCTCTTATTTAGAATAGCCACATTCCCAGATCCCCGAATGCCATGAGGCACTGGAGATAGCTATTGTATTAGTCAGGGTTCTCCAGAAGAGGAACCAACAGAATAAATATATATCAAAAAGGCAGTTTACTAGATTGGATTACACAGTAGTCCGCAGATAATCCAACAATGGCTGCCAGCACACTGGGGAGGCAGAGGACCAATTTCTGCTCAGTTCACAAAGCTGGATGCTTCAACATTTCCAATCTAGTTATGAAGACCTGGAGGAGTCCTGCAGTGACTGGGTCTTCATTCCATGTTGCAGGGTAGAAAAAGCTGGGTTCTTATGGCAGCAGGAGTAGCAGCGACAACAGTAGCCGAGGCATTGGTGGTGACAGCAACAGTGTAAATTCATTTGAATCAGCATAAATAAATTCACCTGTGGGCTTAAAAGACAAGCAGGCCCAAAGCCAAAGCCTTTCCAATGGACATCGGTATGTATGAGCCATTGGCAAATATGTCTTCTCATTCAGAGTGAGTTTTCCGGCTTCTATTGGCCTAATCCATAATATTTCTCACAGGTATACTCAGATCCTCACCTCCTCACTGGTTTCAGGTTCAGACAAATTGACAACCAAGATTACCCACCACAACTGGGTGCTTCATAGCTGAGGGCAAGGTGAAGAAAAGGTTGCAGCTTCTCTGACTCTCTCCTCCCTCTCTTAGCACAGGCTCTTCCCATAATAGTTATCAGCTGGGTAAATGAACTATCTTGGTCCATATGACAGGAGACCACATCCCGACACTTGTCATATCATCTCGTCACTAATACAGTGCAGATATGACTTAGCCTTCCAGTGGCCATCAGAACCACCGTACATATGACCACAGGGTTTTCTGATGTGGCATGGTGTCACTAAGCCAGGCCACTTTGCTAGCTCTGACTCACGGCACACCAGCATGGCTTTACCTGTTACTTTTGTAAGGTTAAGTGGCTAATACAGGGAGCACATCACAGCGAGAGGCCCATTTAGATCTGCTTGAAGCAGCCTTCAAGCGAGTGTCCGTAAGAGTGATTCTTTTATTTTTAGCAGGAATGGGGGATGGATGCCTTCCTGCAAGACCAGGGTCATAGATTCCTGCCTTCATCAGTAAGTGGAGCAGGTCAATTAGTCAGGTCCCTAGGCAGGAGACTTCAGATTCTCACCACACAGCAGTTAGTCCCTGGCACTGCCAGTATGAGAGCCTTGAAAATTCTTGATTGGGTTTGTGCTGGGATTTAATGCTAAATAGGAGTGGGCATAGGCTGGAAAATACATTGAGCACAGGGTTAGCAACTGTTCCAGGTAATTTTGGGGAAAATGGCCACATTTTTGAGTCCCAGTTCTGCCACTTGCATGTCAAGTGGTTCTCAAAATAACTACTAAATCATAATGTTTTATAGGCTCAAATAATTCTTAGGAAATATGTCAAACTAGTTTACACTAAAGTGTTAGTGACTCATCAATCCTCTGCCCCTCCTGTTTTTAAAGAAATCAGAAATACTACATTTTTTTTCAGAGTTTCCAGATTTAGGTGTCAGCTTTAGCCACTTAGACATCACTCCATCTAATGATCAAAATAGCCCAGCTAAGTCAGTGACTGTCGGCTTTTAGTCTCCTTCAGAAGCGGATTGGGAGTTCACAGTGCTCGATCCAGCCCCAGAATTTGTGATTCAGAGGTCAAAGCCTGAGCATGTGCATTTCTAACCTGGTCTTGAAGAATACTGGGGGTGGCATGGAGGAGGCCTGCACCCTGAGAACCCTAGCTATTATGGAAGTGTACTCTGATCTCAGCTTATAGATAAAGATTTTGGGAAATATGGAGGTAAGAACTTTAATGGATGGCGAAAAGGAGCTGGACGGTTTTTTTTTTTTTTACTCTGGAAGCCTTGTCCTGACCTTATACATAACCTCCAAAAAAAGTCTAAAAGAAAAAGAAGGGCCAGAAAAAGAAAACTCACCTTGGCCATTCATGAGTTTTCTAGATTATGAAGAATCTTCCTTTTTTCAGAGTTAACACCTTCAGCTTTCATTTATGACCCAAGTCTGTATTTGAACTTGAAACACTTTCTAAACAAGGGAAATCATTAGAATTTGCAGGATAAACTTTGCCCCAGAAACCAAAATTGGAAGAGTCTTGAGCTGGGATCTCCTCATGTCAGACAATGGTTTAAGTCCTAGCTCAGCAGTTTATTAAGCATGTAACATGTCTTTATTGATATCTCATCGATAAAATGTGCATGGAAGGTTTTAGGTATCCGTGTCGTCACAGGATTAGACTATAGATAACAACACACAGAGGAACCAGACTGATGTGTTGCCGAGGGCTTCCGGGGCTTTTGCTCAAGGGTACACAATAGTGTGACAAAGTGGCAGGTGAAGCCAACAATTCTGTCTCCAAATGATTGCAGGGTTGGGGAGAGTGGCTCTTGGGTTTTTGTCATCTAATGTCTCTGAGAAACACTCCCCTCACTTACTTACATGCATAGCAGAACCCATGCTTCCAGGCTGTTGTAGGAATTCAGATAATCAAGGAAGGACAAGAATCTGGTCCAGTCACCAGGAAGGAGGGTGCATCCATAGTTAATTATTCCTTCTTCATGATCACGGTAAGTAATTTTCATGACAGATAGACAAGACTAAAGATTATTACTTTTCAAATTCTGGCCCTGTGGCTTTCTATTAATTCATGGTATGTTTGCTTTACAGACCAAAGCCAATTAACAGACAGTCCATGGAAGGAAGGTTACCATAGTGCATGCAGGAAATGTACCATGTTTGTCAGATGCTGTAACAGGAAAGCAAGGGCCCTTGTCTTGTGTACCTAACATCTCTGCTCGGAGCAACACTATTGGGTATTCTAGCTCAAGTCTCTGTAGCCTCTTTTAATTCACAACAAAAGGATTTTGTAACTATAATGAAGACAACAGGGCTTAATACAGAGAGATTATTCTAGATTATCCATGTGAGTCTAATATAATCACATAAGCCTTTAAAACAAGAGTTCTTTCAGGCTGGAAGAAAATAATGTACAAAAAGAAGTCATGGAAATTTGAAATGGAATTGATGGAATTTGATGACTTTGAAAATGAAAGGGGTCCATGATTTTCGTTTTCCCTGTAAAGAACTATGTTGGGGCCGGGGACATGACTTAGTTTATAAAGTATTATTCTTACGTGTGTGAGGACCCGAGTTTAGTCCCACAGAACTCATAAATGAAAGCTAGAGGTGATGGCCACATACTTGTAGTCCCAGTGATGGTGAGATGACCAAGAGAGATCTATCCCTAGAGCTTGCTTGCCAGTTAGTCTACTCTATTTGGCAAAATTCCTTGCCAGTGAGACACCCTGTCCCCCCCAAATGGTAGATGGTGCCCGAGGAAGGACCAAAGTTATCCTTAACCTCTATATGAACTCCAACATGCACATCTTTCTAATACATGGAAAGCCAGGTAGTAAACACTTTTTTGTGTGTGTATGTGGAGGGAAGGGGGTTGGAAGACATCTTGTTTTAGCCATAATTACTGTACCACTACAATGTAACCACAGACAATATACAGATGGAAGCAGAAGCCTACGTTCCAGTAAAATTTTATTTGCAGAAGCAGATGGTAGGGTAGAGCTGGCCCACTGTGGTAGTTTGCAATCTTGTCAATTTTCATAAGTGCTGCTGGGAAGCTCATCCAGAGGATGGCCCTGTGTTGGAATGCCTCTGATGTTTCCCTCATGGCTTGTCTTGGTTATAAGCATTTGGCAGGAAGGTGACAGAGAAAGAATGCCACCATCATGTTCATGCACCGTGAGTGTATAAAGAAGGCATGATTTACCACAGATGATCTTGAATTTGATCATCTGCTTGAAGCAACATTTGTCAGGTTTCTCCATAATAGAGGTCTTCTTCTTTCTCCTCCTCCTCCTCCTCCTCCTCCTCCTCCTCCTCTT
>NC_034596.1:9710955-9731085 GCF_900095145.1 Mus pahari | reverse complement strand
TCTTCTTCTTCTTCTTCTTCTTCTTCTTCTTCTTCTTCTTCTTCTTCTTCTTCTTCTTCTTCTTCTTCTTCTCCTCTTCTTCTTCTTCCTCCTCTTCCTCCTTCTCTTGTTCTTGTTTTTCTCTTCCTCTTATTCCCTTGCCTCTTCTCCTCTTTTCATTTCTTTCTCTCAATCTGTCCTGTGTATAAGAGAAGGAAGTCATCACTATGTGAAAGACACATTTAAGAAATGATGAGTGATTTTTTTTATTATTGTTTCTTTTCTTTTTCTTCTCTCCCAACTCCTTCGTTTCACTTAGACAAGATAGTATATAGCTAAGGTTGGTCTTGCCAGCAGAGGTTGGCCTTTAACTCCTGATCCTTCTAGTCCCAGGCGCTGAGATTACATGCATGCTTGACTGTAGGGATGACACATTTTTGTTTTTCTTCCTGTATTGGTTACTATTCTCATTGCTGTGAACAACACTGGGCACAAAATGAGTTAAGGTAGAAGGGGCTTCTTTTGTCTCACAGTTTGAAGGCACCGTTTATCTTGGTAGAAAAGACGTGGAGGCAGGAATGTGAGGCTATTTGTCACACTGTGTCAGTAGTCAGGAAGGAGTGAATGCTAATGATACTCAGTTCATTTTCATCTGTTTTGTTACATCAGGAACAGCAGCTGATGGGGTTGTGTAGCCTGCATTCAGGATGGTCTTCCTTAGTTAAGTCTCTCTGGAAACACCTTCACAGTATATCTTCTAAACGGTTTGTCAAGTTGACAATAATGATTAAACACAATGCCATATTCCAAGAGTGCAATCTTGACACAGTTTATTTAAAGAATTTCCACTGTTTTTCTTTTTATTAATTGATATAATCACTTATTTATATCATTATGTATACATGGACACTATTTTATATTGTGGGTTCTAATTAAATGTTATGTTGTTACTCAAGTTATTCTGGTTCTTTGATCAACGTTTGGGTTTTGTAAATGTGTTAAATTTGAAGGGGTTTTAGCTTCCTTTTGTCCAACTATGGAGGAGGTTGAATAGTTTTCCTATCATATGGGATGCCCGCATTTCCTTTGCTATGATGTATCTATTCTTAGCATATTATCTATTTTTGTAAGTTTTTTCCTTATTATTTTCTATAAGTTATTTATATAACCCATGTATTAATCTTTGTCAATTATACTTTCTAGTTTGTAATCAGATGTATAGCTTCTTCAATAATGTCATTTGATGATTACAACTTTATTTTATTTTAGGCTCCTTTATTTAGTATTTTCCTTTATATTTTATTCATTTTACTTTTGTTTTGGAAAATCCTTTCTATAACAAGATCAAAATACAATTCTCTGACAATGTGTTCTAAATCTTTTGCAACCAAGAATTCCTTAATTAGGAACAGATTTTTGTTATTGTGTGAGATAGGGATCAAATTTCAACTATTTTCCTATCTAGAGAATCAAATATTCTAGGGTATATTATTGAACTGGCTTTCATTTCTCTATTGACTCCCAATACTAACTTTGCTATTAAACAAATGTATGATCTTTTATTATGCTCATAAACTATTACTATTTTTTCTTAATTCCTGTGATTCTTTCTTCTTTGCATTTTGAAAACCAAGTTCTGTCATCTGGAAAGATAGATTATCCTGATACTCTTTAGGTGTGCCCTCTGACCTTTCACATTTAATTTAGAGATGTTTTACGTACACCATAAAATTCTATCTGGATTGTTATGGCTAATACACTGAATCCTTGCATATATTTGGGGAGAATTGCCAAGAATATGAAATTGTCTTTTCCAATGACGTTATATAACTCTTTTAATTTTCTTTTGCTGTTTATCTTCAGTTTCTTCCAGTAACATTCCAGATCTTGCATTATTTATTACGTTTAGTCTTAGTGTCAGGGATTTCTTTTTTGTTATTATAATTCTTTCCTTTTTTTTTTTTTTTGAAACAGGGTTTCTCTGTTAGGTGTGTAGACCTGGCTGTCCTGGAACTCACTCTGTAGACCAGGCTAGCCTTGAACTCAGAAATCTGCCTGCCTCTGCCTCCCAAGTGCTGGGATTAAAGGCGTGCACCACCACACCTGGCTGTTATTACAGTTCTAAAGATATACTTTTTAAAATTTAAATGTGTATACATTTTTGTTAGCATGTAGAAACAGGGCTGATTTTTATAGCTAGCAAGTTTACTAATATCTCAAAATGATTCTCATGGATTACTTATAGACCATCATACATTTTGGGTCTAGAATATCTATGATTTTCAAGGACAATGTTTTGTCTCAGTTTCTTCTGGCTTTTATACTCTTCTTTCCTTTGTTAGCTCCAGGCACTGGCTAGGATTTGCAGCACAAGGCTAAGTAGAAGGGTTCAGAGTTTCCTCCTTGACTTATTCCTGGTAGTGTTACCAGAGTGCTGCAGAAATTAGTTTTTTCCCTTTGAGACTGCTGCTAATGGACTTGCTCCTTTCTTAGATCTATGGAGATGTGTCTTAGCAATGTGGTTTTAGGAAATATGGTCTTATAAGGCAATTGGCCTACTATACCAACTACGGAGTGGTTTTGTTTCGGAAGGCATGGCAGGTCTATCCCATTTAACTTAAATATGGGTTTACAAGGGTTTACTTAGGGAGTTTCCTTACAAAACAATAACATTAAAAATAGCAGTTCTACCATACAGGTGCAGAACACTTTACCTCTTTTGTGATATTATTGAGGTTCCTAACTTAGAATGTTTCATATTCAATGAGAGGACTCAGACAACTTCTGCAAATGTTTGTTCTACAATGCCAACATGCATCAGCTTAACAGGACTGCCTGATTTAACAGGAAAAAAAATCAGGGGAGAAAGTGGGACTGTAGACTGTTACCATTAAAGGTTTCACATGATTTCTAGTTCTGCCATAGTTCCACATTCTTGATAGAAGTTCCAAGAAGGTGGGAGCCATAACTGTGAAGGGTTCAAGGCTACCCTTCACTGCTGTCTGTTGCTGATCACCATCCATCTTTAAGCTCTATGATCTGAAAAATGTTTATATGTTTCCAAAGGATCATGAGTGGTAGCCGTCTTTGTCTTGGTTACCATAAGCCTGTGTGTAGGACACTGCCTCTTAAAGTAACTTTTGGTTTAAAACTGGATAAGGTCAGAAAATGACTTTAAGCATTTTATAATCTTATTTTTTTTTCAAAAGTATCTGTTAATAACGAATGATCTAGTTTTAGAAGGTTCCTGCCATGCAGAGGGTATCTCTGGCATGCGTCTCGTTCCGGAGGAATGTGTGAGGTGGGGACTGTTCTGATTCTTCTTGCTGTTTCCTATGTTGCTGGTTGAATTCATCCTTATCCTTCAAACCACAGCCTCAGCTCACCCTCATAGGCTCATGTCAGGATAAATTGTTCCTTTTTTTGAGGGGGTGGGGCTCCTATATTTCCTACAGCTTTAGCTGCCACTGAAAAGTCTGCTTTGCATATGAATGCTATCTGCATGTGTGACTTCACCCCATATCCAACTAAAAAAACCTAGTGTTAATGTTACTGTCTCATTTCTCTCCCCCAGTGGAGCCCAGATTATTGTTTCCAACTTAAAAAACTATAAAACCCATCTTTCTCTATCCTCGGCATGACAGATGGTCACCTAACAATCACATATTTTGATTATAAGTATATATATTAGTTTATTTGCTGGGCAACTTATATTGAGTGTCAAGTCAGTACATAGCACTGTTTAAGACGGTGTGAGTCAGCAGTGGTCCAGACTCATTAAGTCTCCTTTCTCAGGCCGCTTACATTCTCCTGAGTAAGAATGAATGGGTGAGAAAATTGGTGCCCAAAGAGGATTTGAAAAAATAAATCAAAGCTCCCAGCAAGTAGCTAATGCATCTCTCCTGCTTTATCATCTCAAAACAGCTTTTCCCAGGTGCCGGTGGGATGCATCAACCAAAGCAGCCAGGCTGGCTTAAAGATAATCAGACAGAGAGACTACACTGAGAGCTTTTCACAAATGGGCAACGCACCCAGTGTCATTCATTTCAGGGCACTGTTCTGTGACTCCTGTCATGATGTTCGAAACACTGCCATATAATCTTGTCATGTTGACAGTGCTTCATGGGGAGGCCCTTATCATTGTGTCTCAGTCCCACAGTAGGAACTTTCAGTTTGTGCTACAGAAAAGGAGCATTTAAACCCCAAATGGTAGAAGCAAGAGACATGACTGCTTACCCTCAAAAATCAGGGTCTCTATTTGCAATTTAATTGTATCACTGGCAAGTTCACAGTCTGGGATGCCTAAAATAGAGCTATTATTTCAAAATGTTTTGAAATGATGGACTAAATTTGTCTAAGTAATAACTTCTATAATCTAGAGCAGTGGCTTTTAGACTTTATTTTTAGGAGAGACAGTTTTGATTGGAATGAAATCTTATGTGAAGTCCAAAGTTGTAAGCTAAATTAGCTCATTTGCTCAAATATTTCTCAAGCAACCACCAGATGCCACATACTGTAATGGGGACTTTTGTATACAGCAGTGAGTCAAAGAAGACAAAGTCTGGTTCTCCAAGAGTTTGTATCCAGCGTGGCTCAGGAAGAAGAGAAGCGACCATGGCAATAGCCATGTGCCAGGGATCAAAAATACTAGGAAATAGGGGTGCGTGTCCCAAGGCTGGGTTTTCGCCCAATGCTAACTGATGAGGAAAGGCTTCCTTGATAAGTTAGTGCTTGAACAGTGGCTGAGGACAAGTAGAGGAGGGAGACTTTGGGATATCAGGAGAGGAGGAGGCAAAGAAGCAAGTGCAAAGTGGACAAGCAGAATTTTAGGAATAGCAGGCCAGTCTGTCTCCGCAGACGGAGCAGAGAGGGAGGAGTGAGAGGGCAGAGTGTGAAGAATGTATGATCCACGGACATCATCTGGACTTACACTATCCTGAGTATGAAGTCTATAGAGACAGCTCTGTCAGGGAGTTCTTGTATAGCAAGCACGACAAACTGAATTCCAGACCCAAGCGCCCCTGGTATAAAACCTGGTACAGACTGCTGAGGTAGCTCAGCAGATTAAAGTGTCTGCTACAAAGCCTGATGACCTAAATGCCATTCCTGGGACCCACACGGTAGAAGGAAAGAACCAAGTCCTGTAGTTGTCTTTCCACATCCACTTGGTGCTGTGGCATTTTAACAATCAACTTTCCACCTTGGCTCTAACACATTGCACGTTGTACACAAAATAAATGAACAAAAAATACATTAAAAATGTTTAGAGCTGAGTGCATGCTGGTAACCTCAGTTGGGGAGTGGAGACAGGGAGATGCCTAGGGTTCACTGGCCTACTAGTCTAGCAAACTGGTAAGCAACATGTTTAATGAAAGAACCCATCTCAAAGACAAAAAGAGAGAAAAGAACAGAAAGAAAGAAGAAAGGCAGGAAGGCAGGAAGGAAAGAAGGAAAGGAAGGAAGGAAGGAAGAAAGAAAGAAAGAGAAAGAAAGAAGAAAGAGAGAGAAAGAAAGAAAAAGAAAGAAAGAAAGAAAGAAGGAAGGAAGGAAGGAAGGAAGGAAGGAAGGAAGGAAGGAAGGAAGGAAAAGAAAGAAAGAGAAAATCTTGGAAAGTAGCCGAGGAAGTTATTTGAGATGGACCTCTGGCTTCTGCATGTATGTACATGCACGTGTACTCATACACATCAAACACACACACACACACACACACACACACACACACACACACACACACACACTCACCCCTCAGAGTATTAAAGAATTTTGAGCAAAGTGACCTCATCTGACTTACATTTTGCCTTGTGCCTCTGGAAGTGCACTGGCTACCTGTCTGTAGTCACCGGAAGAGTGCTCAGATGCAAATGCAGGAAGCCCGGAAGACATCCGAAATACCCGTGCTGATTGCTGCTCTACAAATTAAGAAGCAGGGCAATCAGGCAAGAGCAGGGATGGAAAACTTGCTGGAGCTAGGAGGAAAAAGGTGAATGTACCAAAGAGCTCTTGAGCAGCACGGGCGAGTAAGTGGAGTTAGAAAGAAAGATGGCCAGGCAGTACAAAGTGTTGGTCATGAATTAGTCATTTGTACACCCGAACTTTATTGGAGCCTGGCCAGAGGGCAGTGTGTTTTCCTCCAGCCTGAGTTCAGGATTGGTGGACATACTCCCCCCCCCCCCCAACACTATCCCTGATATGGAATCAGGAAGAAGGGAGGGAGGTATAGTGTATGGTTCCCCACCCATCCCATCCCCTCGCTCCGGAAGGAAGAAGTGAATTGAGTGAGGACGAGAAGGGAGAGGGAGCATTTAAAATGACAAGCCGTGGCATCTAAGTTGGGTACAGGAGGGATGGAGCCATAAGGGAGGGGAGCAACCAAGAGAAGATCTTTATGGGGCACAGAATGCTGGTGATAGATGATAGAATACCTTAGATAAAGTGAGGGACAAGGGACATGTGATGGGCTGGAAATGGGTCCAATATAAAGACTGGAAGGATTACAGTGACATCAGTGTTACAGGGATGAATGTGTGGCCCAGGTTGTGGAAGTCCAGGGCCCAGGAGGAGACTGAAAGTCCCAGAAATCACCATGCTTAGGAAGGCTATTAAATCAGGGTTAGCAGAGGAGTGAAGTTCAAAAAAGGAACAGAGAACCAGGAAGTCCAATTTCAAGGCAGCAGGAAGAGATGACCTGAGAACCGGCAAATGCCTAACTGCAGACACAGGCAGATTAGCCCTTCTGGCTCTCCTAAGTGAGCAGAGTGGAGTGGCTTAGAAGGGAGAATGGCAGCATGGATCACCCAAGAAACCAAGTTAAGCATCACATGGGGACACCATTAAATACAGTCAAAGGGTAGAAATATTTCAAGTCGAGCGGGAAGTAATATTTTAAAGTGAAGGTTTTACAAAACTGCTTTGGGGGTCTAGTACATGACTCAGGTGACTGAATGTTTGCTGTGCACTCCTGAGGACCTGAGCTTTGAGAGGCAGCATCCGTGTGAAATTGGGTGTGGTGTGGTTCCATGATAACCCCAGGGCTTGGATGGGACTGTGTAGACAGGACAATTCCAGGAGCTTGCTGCTTACTCTGAACTGGTGAGTTTCAGAGTAAGTAAGGGATTCTGTCTTAAAAAATATTGTGGAGAGTGACTAAGAAAGACACCCAGTGTTGGCCTCTGAACTACACATAAACACACACATACACACAAACACACATCTTTAGATAGATATACACAAACATGTACAGACATGAATGTTCAAATGCATTCATGCATGTACATACAATACATCACACAAACAGACACAGACAGACAGACAGACAGACAGGCAGGCAGGCAGGCACATACACACACACACACACACACACACACACACACACACACACGCACATTTAGACAAATGTATACTTAGCATCTCCTTTGTGCCTACTCGTCTGTTTCCTTGCCATACGTAATATCTTGATCTGTTCATTCTATTACCATTCATGTGCACTGAGCCTGAAAGTACAACTTGAAATAATAATGTCTGCCGAAGAAGGAGCTGGAATGGCTGCCTGTCTGTGCTCCACCAACATCTGTCTGATCTTGGTGTTGGATATCTTGAGTCTTTGTGCTGTCTGTATGTATAGATTTCTTGTTGGCCCTAGACTTCTGTTCCACTCAGCACACTAAGTGTGGCTGACATTCAGTTTCACCAGCCACAAACATGGCACTAGATTGAAGATGATAGAGACTATTGTGCACATTGTTACTGGGGAGGCAGGGGAGGGGAGGAAGCATTTGGAACCTATCAGGTTTCAACACCATGCACCCATGAAATGAGGTATGTATGCTATGCCAAATAAGTCACAGTCCTGATTGCTTTGAGATGCCATTACACACATCCCCCATTAAAGCAGCAAAAAAAGAAAATAAGAGAGACCCAAGTTTCAGTTGTACATGGTGTATCTACCAGAATGTTTGTATTTTCCCCTCTCCAGCTGACTTTGACAAGTAGTCTTTATGTTGTAGCCAGCTTGATTCTCCCTCAGCTTTGCACCCACACTCTGGGCCTGAGAGGGACATTTGGGGTGGATACCTCTCCCACTTCCTTTCAGTATCCCCCTTTTAAGGATTTAGTCAGATTCTAACCCCATTCAGATCTGCTGGTGCTGCAGACAAACTTCTGTTGGGTCTCCGATCTGTAGGGAATGGGGTTCTGGTTGCAAGTGAGCAAGGGCTGGTGAGAAAAATGACAAACGGACACAGACTCAAGGGAGTGACAAATGGACATAGACACAAGGGAGTGCTGAAGCTGAATGTAATTTGTCAAATCAAGCATCAAACTTTTTATAGAGAAGAAAATAGGGAAGTTAGGTGACACCTTGGAAGGTACAATGAGGTTACCGGATGCTTAATGATTCTTACACAAAACAGAGGAATGCAAACACAAAGACTTGGCAATAAAACAACTGAGACAAAGTCAGCTCTATCTACGGTCAGCCATATTCTTAGAAGCCAGGTGTGAGGTCTTCACACTCCTGGGGCAAGGGCTTTCATGCCCGAATCATGGTTCTAATTAGGGAGTTCTGCTCTAGCTAACCTTCTCATGAATAATGCAATACTCTAAAATCACAGCCCGATGTACTTCCTAAACCATTATAAATCCCTGTATAAGGGAATGGTTTGCCTTTATTCTAAGTGATAGTGTGGGGGGACTTTCTACTAATAAGTAATGTAGTCTGCCATACATAACTATAATAAGAGTTGTAAACTTACTTTGCTAAGCTTGCCCTGAGATTTCTAACTCTATGTAGTAGATAGTAATGCCCGATTTCTTTCACTACCTCTCTTACAATAGTAAAGGCAATTCTGAATGTCACTGAATAGGCAACATTCTTACTGAATTCCAAGCCCAGGATTGGCTCAAGGACTACCTAGGGCATTGGTGAAGGTCAGGAAGCAAAGTTCAATTTTGTTTAGTTATTTGGCAAGCCATTGCTTGAAGACGCCTATAATAAAACAGTACTGAAAGAAAGCAGACAGACCCATACTCTGACTAACGCAAGGACAAAATTGGAGCATACGTGCTATGGGATGCCACAGTTCCAAGAGACTAAGTTTCCATGAACTTTTCGTCTCGGGGACTGCATCCAGGCTTTTGGCCTGTCATGCGTGTCACTCCTGGAGTGAATGTAGCAGGCTATATCCACCAGAAGTTCAAACTGAGTATGGGAAAGTACAAGAATAAAAGCAACAGAAAGCCAAGACAAATCAGGAAAGTACATCCCGCCATACTCAGTTTGAACTTCTGGTGGATATAGCCTGCTCATATGTGCTTTCTGTCTTTCTGAGGCCCAAGGATTTCACAAAGAAGCTCAGGCAGGTGCACTGATGAGTCTTTGCCTGAGCTATGGTTATTACCTATTTCTGGGACAGAGTGAGTGATGCCCAGACTTGCATAAGTTCTTCTGTTCTCTGCTGAGACCAAGGAGGTGATAGGAAGTCTGTACTCTGGAAAACCTGTCATTGTCTCATGGTACCTATTGTCCTTAGGTATAATTTTCCTACTACAAAATGGGAAATGCTACTGTCATTCACCTCATGAGGTGGCACTGAGGACTAGACTCAATGATAAACATGGGCTGCTTGCATGTGTGAATTTGTGCAATAGACACTTAGTCTACACCTGGTTCTATTAGTATGTGGTTCATCTCTCTGTGATTCCTAATTGACTTGCCTCTGTAGGTCAAATGACTTGGAAAAGTTCCCATTTGCATAGCAATGCTCATTGTTATTGTTGTGTGTATTTCAATTCAAGATGCTCACGGTTCAGTCAAGCTCCTGGCTAGAGGCACTTCTTCACCTCTAGGGTTGACACAAGCCTTTGCTGTGGCAGGGGCAACAATATTGTATGGTTTATAAAGAACATCCATACTGTCCCTTGACTCTCTCTCAGAGGTGGCATTGCCACATGTGGAGTTACAGGTAGTACGGCTGTTGAGTTCAAGCAGGCTGGGCCGCCGACACTGTAATCTTGGTGCAGCCCCTCCCCAGTTTTCAGTGGACTGCTATCCACTGCCATATGGTGGTGCACATGTTCACAGACATCTTAGGAGATTAGTGTTGTTATTCTCATTTTAAAAGTAAGGAAATTGGGCCTTAAGAGGTCTTTTAGATCTAAAAATACAAAGAAAACGGTCTTACACTGAGTCGGCAACTGCTTCTCCTAGTCTGTGTATTTTGCCAGTTGCCAGGAAATTACCCTGGGGGGAAGCAAACAATCCATTTCAAACTGTTTGCCTTTGTCACATCTTCTCCTCCACCCCCACAGCGAGAAATGGAAAATCCAATAACTAATAAAGAGCACCGTAAAGTCTGGTCCCTTTGTCGAAAGGATTTAATCATGGGGGTGAACACAAATATTTGTGCAGTCAAGAAGAGTGCGAGTCAGCTGCTGGTGCTTCTGTGCACCAAAGCACACAGGCAGGAAGGCTTGTGGATGACCAGACAGCTTGGAACTGGGTGGCGGGAGCAACTGTACAAAAACTCGGCGGTTTCCCGCTGCCTCCTGAATGAGACACATACTGATGTGTGGCTATGCACTGTGAAGCCCAGAACTGTGTTTATTCGTATCTACAGGGGTGCAGATGGAGGCTCAGGCAACTTCCAGGTAGCCCATTCCCAGGGGAATGGCTGTCTGCATACCCAGAACCTAAAGCCTCAGGTGAACCCTTTCTCCTTTCCTCAGAGCTTTACAGTTGGGTCAATTCAGAGCTGCTGATTCCACCCTGCTGTGGGTTCCACTGTGCAGCCACTTTCCAGTTAGCCACTGCAGTGTGTCTTTTCTAAAATAGTCAGGAGCATCTTCGTCAAACACAATTGCCCCAAACGACATCAGCCTCAACCGTAGCCATGACAGAAAAAAATCACTAAACGTTTTAGCAAAGCCCCCAAAGTCTCCATAGCCTGTATCTGACCAACCTCCTTGTCCTACCTCACTTTTCCCACTCTCCAGAGTTCTACCCTGCTGACTGCCTGCATCAGAGTGATTGTGTGCAGCTCTGACTGTGCAACCCACTGACTGCCTGCATCAGAGTGATTGTGTGCAGCTCTGACTGTGCAACCCACTGACTGCCTGCATCAGAGTGATTGTGTGCAGCTCTGACTGTGCAACCCACTGCCTGCCTGCACCACAGTGGCTGTGTGCAGCTCTGACTGTGCAACCCACTGACTGTGCCTGCATCTGAGTGACTGTGTACCTCTGACTGCCTATATCTGAGTGACTGTGTGTACTTCTGACTGTGCACTCCACTGCTTGCCTGCACCTGAGTGACTGTATACAGCTCTCTCTGACTGTGACCCCCACTGACTGCCAGAATGACTATGCATAGCTCTGAGGGTGCGTAGCTCAGTCCTCTTCCTCCATCCATTCCTCTGTCTTCTCTGATTCTTCCTGGCTTCTCTCCCTCTTCTCTCCTCTTTTTCCTTCTTTCCTTTCCTGCTCACTACAGCCCTCACAATTTGCCTCTCCCTTGTTGCGTGGATTTTATTCAGATGGGCAACAATCTCTTATGATACATTTTGTTTTTATGTGACAGCTTTAAAACTGTTTTAAAACATTTTATCAGAATTTTCTTAGATGCATGTCAGGGTCGGGTTCTATGTATTTCTCTTTTCTGGCAGACTGCACACTTCTTGATGATTAGAGCCACTATTTACATACTGTTGACTCCCACATGAAAGTCATCACTAGCCCGGTAAAGGTAAATTGAATTTCTGAATAATCTACAGCACGTACATCTTCCCAGATGACAGGTGAGGTTAGCTGTGTGTGTTTGTAAGTTGCCTGCTGCTGAGAGATGCCAAGGCAACCACTTTCAGTATTGCTCTTTAGAGATGCTGAGACTCAAGGCAGCCAGGTACTAGCAAAGCCCTTGCTAGTAATTATACTGGCAGGCAACCAGATCCAGCAGAGACCAGCAGGCATCCTTGCCAGCTTGTACCCAATGTCTCTCTGTCTGGCTTCATTCCCAGGAGAATCCCAAGGCGGAGATGGAGACTGGGAAATTCAGAGATTCGCAAAGTAAATAGACACTTGGTACAAGAAGCTAGGGGGATGTGTCACATACTCTAATGCTGCTGAGACAAATTAGAGCTCCAAATCAGAAGGGCCCATGTGTTCTGAGAGGGGTAGACAGGGACAATCAAGTTATCTATGAAGTTATCTGTAGCCCTTCTACTCGGTCCTTATTTGAATATTCTATTCTGTGATACAGATGCTGGATTATGGTTCAGGGGCACTATCAAGAACAGTATGAAGGGTCCTCAGAACCCAATCAAAGACTTATGAAAGAACCCAACAGTGTGACTGCAGCAGATGTACCAAGGGAACTGAAATTTAGGCTTTGATGAGATGTATGCTTCTATGGTGAATGGCAGCATTATTTACAACAGCAAGCACTCAGAAGCAGCCTGGGTATCTAATGGAGGATGGAAAAAAGAAACTGTACTATAGACATATGACAGAGTATTATTCTAGCATAAAACCAAAGAAATCCTCTAACTTGCAGCAGCATAGGTGAACTGGAAGGGCTAAGTATGCTAAAAGAAAAGAGACAGGAAAAAATATCTAGGAAAATGTTTCATGATCTCACTCATGGCTTTGGAAGTAGTCACACTCAGAAGCAAAGGTTTACAATCATAGTGGAAAGGATCTGTCAGGGGACAGTATCCAAAGTAATCTATAATTTTTGTAGGGGCTATGAGGTCGAGCTAAGAATAAGGTTGGGCATATTTATGAGTCACAATTTATAATATCAAATGAGTTGATCTTTATCAACACGTTATAAGGAAAACTCAGGTTGGTAGTGGTGCATGACTGTAACCCTAGCACATAAGAAATTGAGTCAGGGAGATGCAGAATTTGATCCCAATCTAGGCTATACCGCTAGTCTCTCCCAATAAAAACACAAACCCAAACTCCAAAACCAAGTGAACAAAACAAAATAGAAGACATCATAGGCATAAAAGATGTCTAGATCACCTATACTGTCTATAGGTTGAACTTGCTGGTGCCATCAGTTTAGAAATTTGTAAGGGTTTTTCTATTGTGTAAGTGTGCATGAGTCCACATGCCTACAGTGTGCATATATGTGTTGATGTGTTTGCTCACATGTTGTGGAGATTAGAGACAAAGTCAAGGATCTTCCCCTATTAACTTTCATCCTGTTTTTTTTTTTTTTTTTTTTTTTTTTTTCCAGGAGACAGAATTTCCTCACTGAACGCGGAGCTTACTGACCTGCTCAGGCTGGCTGACCAATGAGCTCCTCCACCTTCCTCTCTTTGTCCCTTCAGTGCTGGGGTCACAGTTATAGGACATTTTAGGTGGGTGCTTAGGATTGGAACTTGTGTCTTCCTGCTTGGGTGGCAGTATTTTACTGACTGAGCCATCTTCCCAGTCACTGTAAGGACTTAAAAATGTGGAAAATTTCAGATTTTGCTCAGGGTCATTAGTTATTCCAGCTGAGCCACTGTGATCTGGATCTTAACTCAGGCACTTAGTCGTCATTCTTGCTTTAAATCTTGTAGTCACCTCCAGTGGGACCTGCTGTACAATTGAAGTTGATTTACATTCTAACCTGGTTCCTGAGGTCCTGGGAAGTAACAGCAGTCACAGACCTGGGGAGAAGTTGATTGGCCACTGAAGTTCATGAATTCTTATATGTAACAAATTTATGAGCTTTAAGGCCATAAATCAGGGAGCAGTTAAGGCTGCTTTGAGAGAGCCTCTGTTCGATGGGCCACACAGATAAACAAGAAACTGTAAGAAAATGTGCACTGAGAATGAAACAACCTTAGGACAGGCTATGTTCAGGAATACCTCAAATGGAATAGTTAGTGAGGGTCTCCTGGAGGAAGTGACATTTCATTTGCGATCTGAATGATTGGAAGAGAACAGGCAGAGGGAACTCACAGGGGGAGTAGATGCTGCATAGAAGGCATAGCAGGGTCAAACACTCTGGAGTGGATCAGGAACTAAGTAGGTTCAATGATCTAAAATGCTGGTTCTGAGCCAAGGCCTGAGATGGACTGGATCAGAGGAAATTTGTCAGCTGAAGACAGAATTTATGCCACTCTCAGGGCAATGGAAAGCACTTGAAGAGTATTTTCTGAATGGAACCCCTGGTCACCAGAAGTGTGATTCACAGTCAGGTATCAGCAGAATTTACTAAGCATAAATTTGTGCTTATTAAAAAATTACCCATAATATGCACACATCTGCATCTGTCAATCTGTTTATCTATCACCTGTGTATGAGTGTGTATGTGTGTATGTATGTATGTATGTATGTATGCATCTATCTATCTATCTATCTATCTATCTATCTATCTATCTATCTATCTATCTATCTATCATATATCTAAGCATGGCTTACCTGGGCAATTAGTTCTCTTTTTCAGCCGTTTAATTTCTGGGGTCAAACTCAGGTGTTTTTACCCACTAAGCTATCTTTCTGAATCTAGGAATAAATTTCTGTTCATTTAACCTTACCCAGTCTCAGGCATTCTATCAGAGTAGTACCCAGCACACACACACACACACACACACACACACACACACACACACACACACACACACTCCAAGGCATGAATGTTGGTAGATCCAGTGAGTACGAGCCTTTCCCTGGAAATGTTATGCTCAGAGTTGCAGAAGATCAGACCATTGCTTGCTTCGGTTTGTCCTTCCTTTTTGTCCCAAGCCCTTGGTGTTCTCTTCTGCACCTTAGGATTGTACACTGTAGTCAGCCTTAGTTAAGGGAGCTGCAGCCCAGGACCCACTGTCTAAGATAAGCATCCTCCACAGCTTGCGTCTCACCCCACCCACCCTCTTTCTTGTTTTCACATGGCCACATCGGCCCTTCCTTTAGGTCAATTGACAGGCTGTTTCTGCATTGCCAGGTACAGTATGAATTCCTCATCTATTGATTCTCTGTTGACTACTCTCTGGCTTGAAGTTTATTGAAATCAGGGATATTAGAGTACATTGGGGGAATAAAAGGCCAACTCACATTGCTGTCATCCCTGTTAACTCAACGGCAAAACTTTTAGCATCTTTATATTTATGTGTCTGTGAACATACGTTCATGTGTTTAAGCCAGATGTCAACAGTGGGTATCATTTCTCAGTCACTTTGGAGTCTTGTGACAGGGTCTCCCACTTACTAAGCAGGCTAGTGTGACTGGCTAGAGTTCTACCAGCATCTGTCTTCCAGGGCTGAGATTAGAAACACACAGTGTTGGCTTGTTCTGTAAGTCTGGGATCTTCATATTTACATAATAAGTTGAAGTTATCTATCCAGACCCTGCAGAAAATTTGAGGTACCATTGCTAGCCCTGTGAGAAGAAAGGAGACTCTAAGGTTCACAGAGAAGCACTGATATCATCCATTTGTGCAGACAGCATTTACCACCTGCTCCTCTGTAGCCTTCCATGTGCTGATTTCTGCCTTACGATAGCACTGAAGATCCTAGCTAAGTAAGAAACAGCTTGAATCAAACGGTCAGGGTCTAATGTAGGCCAGGCTCATCCCTCAGTCATGTAATTGAGGCTCCACAGTCAAGCTCTGTCATGTGCTAAGTGCTAGCACACCAGAGTTCTCCATGGAGCTGACAGACAGTTTTGGGTACAGAACTATGTTCATTTCTTTACTGATAAAATATGGGTTTAACCAGGTCAACTGATTTTCTAGAGATCTCACAGTAGCTGCTTTGGAATTCTAATCTATTGCCTCTTAGCCCCTCCTCTTTCTAACTCACTGAACTGACTGTTAAGGTGACTGACTATTAGAGTGGCCCTTCCCACCAAGAACTTGACCTCCAGTCACATCCACATCCCTCTGTGAAGTCATCTCAGAGGAACAAGGATGTAGCTTCTGTGACAGAAGGCTGGGCTGCAGCAGGCAGAACTCTGTGGGTTTCCCTTGTCCTGATCACAGGAGTCCATTCAACAAAACAGAAACAGAAACAAAAAACCAAACAGGCATTGTGTTAGACTGTCATAAATGGAAATGTAAGCATTCAGAATTCTCTACACCGAAAAAAAACCGTACAAAGTTGAAACTGGGAAAGAACATGTTAACTCATGATGCCCTCTGGTATAAGGTATCGAAATGAGGGCGCTTTAGTGAAGCCTTGGAAGAGACAGTGTGCAGAGTGTGCGCATCTCATCTCTGAAGAAGGGCAAGGATTGTGAGTTTCCCCTCAAAGCCAAGCAGAGGACTCTTCCCCTTCACTTATTTGATAATATTGCCAACATATAGAAACTCACTCACAAGATTTTTTAAAGAAGGAAACATTTTCCCACAATATAACCAAATATGATTTTTGAAAAAGTATCACAAGTATAAATGTGGGTTGGAAAAGTAGCTTAGTAGCTAATGTGCTGACCATGCAAGCTTGATAGTGTGACTTCAATCCCTAGTACCTACATAAAAGGGCAAACACAGCCCTGTGCTCCTGTAATCCCACTGCAGGAGAGGTGGGAACAGAAAGATCACTGGTCTTCCCTGGCCAGCCAGTCTAGGCTTGTAGGTGAGCTCTGGATTCTGAAAGACCCTGTCATCAAAACTGTAGACCATGAGGAAGAAAATACCCACATTGACCTCTGGCCTCCACTCAAACCCACCCACACCAATCCATCTATCCACCCACTCCAATCCATATCTAACCACCCACCAACTGACCCGCACCCACTCCCACTCATGACCAAGCTCTCCACCCCCGACACTCACACAGCACTCACACAGAATGTACCTCCAACACAGAAGCCAAAACTTTAGGCAGAGGCAGAACTCAGTGTACTAGAATATTAGTTTCAAGTGAAAAATAAAGGATTGAATTATGCAGCAAAGTTTACTTGGGAACAAAATTCTTCAGAATGAGTTAATCCACTATTCCTGGGAACTTTGCCCTTTCTCATTTACAAAATCAGGGCTCTCTTACTAATGCCTGAGAACTCTTTCAGGACAATGATGAAGCATGCACTTATTTCTTTAATTGCCTGTGTTGTAGGACTGCACACAGATGGTCCTGAAAAGAAAATAGTATTTTGAACTGAATTCACTTATCTTTCCCCCTCCCTATCTGAATTCCTATGAGTAGGTATAGATAGCGCTTGCTCTGTTCCTTGCACTTATGTAGGAGTTCTTTAAGATGAATGGGTGAACAAACTCTTATGCACACATCCATTATATTTATATTGACAACCTATAAATGGATGTTTATGCAAATCTGCTAGCTGGTTATGTATTGTGACAATCTCTAGAAATAAATCCTAGGTCTGCCTGGATTTCACTTCAGTGCTGCTAAATCTTTCTGAGCTATGGCCCGAGGCTCAGCTGATGCTCTGAAGCTTCTGCAGCTCGAATTTTAGAAATCTTGCATCTTCCTTGGCCTAGGGCAGCGCACATAGAGCACGAACAACTCATAGCTGTTTATACTTCCTGCCTCAGAAAGCTGGCATCGGAGTGGTTCTTGGAACCACCTTGGCAAAACATTAACTTTTTCAACGGACTTTTATTGCCTCCAGGGAGCTTTCATTCTGGAAACTTCCACCATACACCAGAGGCCTTCAAAAGATTAAATGGAAGAGGTAGAGCTAAATTCTCTCAATAATTTTCTGGGGCAAATTGGTGAAAACGATTTATGTATGTTACTTCCAGGCTCAAAAATCTTCAAAGGTTGATAATATTCAAAAAATTGAGAATCTTAACCAGGCAACCTCATCTCCTTCTAGCTTGAGACATTTATGGGCCAAACACTTAAAAGTGCTATAAAGCCTTATTTATTTTGTATGAAATACCAACATCCTTAACTTCAGTAGATCAGAAACACTTTGGGGCAAATAGCTCCATAGTTCCATATTTAATTACATGTATAGTAAGTATTGTGAGGGAGAGAGCCAGAGAGTTGAGAGAACTTGTCAATGAGTACCCAGCTGACACCAAGGCACACTGCATCTTGAAAGTGGAACGTGAAGAATCTCAGTAATTAACAAAGGAGAAATTAAAATCAACTGTGAGTTTTAAGCATGGCGGGGTTGATGTGATTACTTAGGCCTTTGAACATATCACCACTCGGGTTGCAATTTAAAAGTGGTCAGGAAGAAGAGACTCAGAGGCCAAGAAGCTCATCACGAATGTGAGGAGGTGGTCCAGCTGGGAAGGTGGGAACTGGGATAAAGGTGGGAATGATGGAGAGGGTAGGATGCTGCTTATAGAAGTGGAAGTGAGCACAGTTGCCATTAATTAATTAATTAATTAATTAAGCCTTTATCTCTGCAGTCAGAGTCTGTTTCAGTCTTCGTTTCATTTATATAAATTACGTAATTTTCCTTATATGAGTCCTTGATAAAGTAAAAGAAAGACTTCCTCTGTGTCATAAGAACAGCACAGTTGTATTGTTGTTATCTTTTGGAGATAGAATCTTTCTATGCAGTTCGTGGTGGCATTGACATTAATTCTCTTGCCTCAGACTCGAAAGCTCTGAGGCTATAGGTGTGCCTCACCACCTGGGTGATGACTTAGTCGTTCCCCAGAAATTGCTAAGCCTATTGAGTCACATCTGTAGTCCCAATACTTAAGAGTAAAGGAGGAGGGTGGCATCAGCCTGGCCTACAGAGTAAGTTTTAGGCTACCCTGGACTGAGGTGTGGGACTGTTAAAAAAACAAAAAACAAAAACCAAACCAAATCAACCAAGCAACAACAACAAAAAACCCAAAACAAAACAACAAGAC
Organism: Mus pahari; assembly: GCF_900095145.1. Taxonomy (NCBI): domain Eukaryota; kingdom Metazoa; phylum Chordata; class Mammalia; order Rodentia; family Muridae; genus Mus; species Mus pahari. Next base: position 9,712,340 of record NC_034596.1, on the reverse strand, counting down.
TGGCATGGTGGCATACTCCTTGCAAGGGTCCAAATGGCACTGGGCCAATCCTGTGAAGAACCTCTAGTTTGGGTTTTTCTATTGGGTGTCCAGAAACATACTTTTAGTATAATGCCACAGTTTTCTTGTCTGTATATGTCCTTATACTATATAAACTGTAGATTTCAGTATTACTAGATTTTGAGAAGGATGATTACACATTTGCAGGCGTATTACCAACACTCCAAAAGACAACTTCTGTTATTGTTTGGAGATATCTACACTTGCAAAAACAAGAAAAACGAGAAGTAGAAATTATTTTTTACTTTTATAAATTAGTATACAAAAGGCCCTGGCAGTGGGATTAGGGAGATGGTTCATTGGTTAAGAGCATTTGCTGCTCTGTGCGAGCATGAGTGTTCAGTTTGCAGCACCCACATAGAGGTATGCAACCATCTGTGACTCCAATCGCAGGAAGTCTGATGCCTTTTTCTGTCTTCCATTGACCAGGCACATACTGTACAAAGACATACATGTAGGTAGACATTCACACATATAAAAAGACTAGACATATCTGTTTTTAAAGACCTTAGAAAGTCTAAACAGATAAGCTCACATTAATGTTGCTGATTTGTGCCAATGGAAAACTTAGGAGTTATATAAGCCATTAACAATTGTAGAAATTGAGCCCAGTGGTGGGGCACATGCTTTCAGTCCCAGCACTCAGGAGGCAGATGCAGGCAGATTTCTGTGAGTTTAAGGCTAGCCTCCTCTACAAACAAGTAACAGGATAGCCAGGGCTACACAGAAAAATCCTGTCTCAAAAACAAACAAAAAATTCTAGACTTTGGGCTTCAGGATGTTAGTCATTCCCCAGCTCAGTGCTGTCAGTCATGCTTGCCAAATGAATTTTTTCCTCCAGTCTTTCTATTCTGGTCATAAGCAATGCAGCCTCTGATTCCTGGCTGTCTGGGCAATGTCGAAATTGAGGGGTCCCTCTCATGATGTGGGCCTCAAGTGGGACCAGGCTTTGATAGGCCACTACTACAATTTCTGTGCTACCATTACTCCAGCATATCTTGCAGGCAAGATTATAGAGCTAAGGGAGTCTAGGGTACCATGAGAACACACCCCACAGAGTCAACTAAACAGGGCTTTTTAGGGGTTCACAGAGACTGAAGTGACAATCACAAATTCTGTATGGATCTGAGATAAGTTCTTTGCGTATGTGATACGGTTGTGTAGCTTGGTATTCTTGTGGGACTCTTAACAGTGGGAATGAGGATGTCTCTGACTCTTTTGTGCTTAGAATCCCTTTCCTGCTACTGGGTTGCCTTATCTAGCCTTGATATGAGAGTTTGCGCCTTGTTGTCTTCTTTCTTCTTTCTTCTTTCTTCTTTCTTCTT
>NC_034596.1:9708542-9710841 GCF_900095145.1 Mus pahari | reverse complement strand
CTCCTCCTCCTCCTCCTCCTCCTCTTCCTTATCCTCCTCCTCCTCTTCCTTCCAAAGCAAAAATGGTTTATTATATGATTTGACATTTCTTCTTGTGTCAGAGAAGCAGAGTTTAGCAACACCAGGAGACAGGGACAAATCATAGTGCATTTCTTTCATTAAGATTACCACAGTGTGTGTGGGCAGCTCAGAGAATACCACTAATTTCTTAGCTCCAGCTAACCAGTATCAATTGTCTCAGTAACTCCTTCTATTCTTGACTCTTAAAGTCAGAGTCAGATGGACAAAGTGGGTGAGTTCTATTATATCTTCATCAGTTTTCTGTTCTTGGTGATATCCTTTACTGACTAGGCTTTTCTTTACTGGAACTTTGTCTGTACCATGTTGGCCTTGAAATTAGAGAACTGCTTGCCTCTGTCACCTGGGAATAAAGTTGTGAACCACCATGCTTGGACCTAAGCTTTTAATGGCCACTATGCCTTAAGATCCAGATCAAAAGCCTATGTCTTCCAGCCTCAAGATCAGGATCACAGTTATGGCCTCCATTTCTGGATTGTTGTTCATCCTAGATAGAGGCAGGTTGATAATTGAGAAGAGCCATCATTCTTGTGTTATGTAACTTGATGGGCCATCTTCGGTTGATATCCTGGGAGGTCTATTTTTTTTTTAATGGAAATAGAGGAGGGTTTGTTAGGGAAAAGACTTAAAGGGGGATATGAAGTGGACATTTCTGGTTTCTTCGGATGCTCAGTTATTTCATGTGATGTTTTGCTGAAGCAGACAGGTGAGAAGATGTGTTGCTAAAGCTGAGACAGGTGAGAGGATGTTTTACTGAAGCAGATGCATGGGAGGACTCATGATGTTTAGAAAGAATATAAATATATCCCACAGACAGAGTGATGAGGTTCTTGCACTGGTTCACATTGCACTGGGTCACTGATCTTCGTTTGTTCTGACTTTGTAGAGAGTAACACATCAAAAAAACCTCACATGATATCTTGGCTGCTTCTTGCTGCTTCTGCAGAATCATGCCAAATTTGAGCCATGGCTACTGATTGGTGTTTGGTGTTTGTTAATTAAACTGGACTGCAGCTACTGCTTGTGTTTGATGTTTTGGATGGAACTGCTGATATCCTGACAACAAAGATTGGGATCTCCCCCAAAGAACTAATTCCAAAGAGGTCCACAACCTCTGTTTCCTATTAACCTTTCTTGTCCCCTACCTCTGGTAGGTGGGATTGAAGGGAGGTTGAACCATTAAAGAACTCTCTCTAATTAAAGTGGGTTTAAAACGCAGACACTATTGCATATGCCAGCAAGATTTTGCTGAAAGGACCCTGATATAACTGTCTCCTGTGAGGCTTTGCCAGTGCCTGGTAAATACAGAAGTGGATGCTCACAGTCATCTATAGGATGGAACACAGGGCCCCTAATGGAGGAGCTAGAGAAAGTACCCAAGGAGCTAAAGGGGTCTGCAACCCTATAGGAGGAACAACAATATGAACTAACCAGCACCCCAAGAGCTCATGTCTCTAGCTGCATATGTAGCAGAAGATGGCCTAGTTGGCCATCATTGGGAAGAGAGGCCCCTTGGTCTTGTGAAGATTATATGACCCAGCACAGGGGAAGGCCAGGGCCAAGAAGTGGGAGTGGGTGGGTAGGGGAGCAGGGCGGAGGGCGGGTATAGGGGACTTTGGGGATAGCACTTGAAATGTAAATGAAGAAAATATCTAATAAAAAAGTTAAAAAAAAAATCAGAGTCTACAAGGGGTGGATCTAGGGGAAGGAGAGGTCACGGGGCACTAAGGATTGGAGGGAGGAGAAACTGTAGTTGAGCCTTAGCATATGAGAGAGAATAAGAAGAAAGAGAAACAAAAGGGGTCTTTCTTCTCCTTTCTTCTCCCCTCTTCTCCTCTTTTCCCTTTCCCCTTTTATTCTCTCTACACCCTCTCTTCTCCTCCTTCGCCGCCTCCTCCTTCCCCCTTTCTTCACTTTCAATAAAAGATCATTGTTACTTGTCTCCAGTTTGATAACAGCAACCCCATAGCTGGGGAGGAAAGGAGAGAGTTTTCGGAGCCAGGACCCTACAATACAGCCTGGATCAGCCTTTGCTTCTCACTGGCTTCTAACCTTGGATAAAAAAAAAAAAAAAAAAAAAAAAAAAAAAAAAGATAAAACCATGTTCCTCAAGCTGAGTTTCAAATTTTTCATTTATAGCAAAACCCCAAAATGTCAATATGGTGGTTTTGTTTGTTCTGCCTGCTCAGGTTGTTTGGAGCAAGAGTTGCGTCTATGACCT
>NC_034596.1:9680204-9708501 GCF_900095145.1 Mus pahari | reverse complement strand
CTACAATACAGCCTGGATCAGCCTTTGCTTCTCAACGGCCTGGAACCTAGGATAAAAAAAAATAAAAAAAAAAAAAAAAAAAAAAAAAAAAAGCCATGTTCCTCAAGCTGAGTTTCAAAGTTTTCATTTATAGCAAAACCCCAAAATGTCAATATGGTGGTTTTGTTTGTTCTGCCTGCTCAGGTTGTTTGGAGCAAGAGTTGCGTCTATGACCTGCAAAGCACTCTGCAGACGTAACAGGCCATTACTGATGCTGTCATGTTTTTGGTTTTCTGTTAAGATTTAGTACCCCTTCCCCTCAGCCTGGAGAAAATTTAGGTGATCACTGCTCCCTACATTAGTTATTGCTATTTTTATTATTTTCTTTATTCAGGTACTTCTTTGATTGCTAACATAAATGCCAGCAAAGGCAAACATTTGGCTAAAGATCTATGCTCTTGAGTTTGCCCTTTCAGCATTGTAGAGCTATCTCTGGAAAAAGCACAGATGCTTAAATATGAATTTAAAGCTTAGGTCTCGAATGTTCCAGATATTCTGCTATAAATAATATTATTTGCTTGCCAAGTGGCTCCTATTCTCCTGACACAAGAGTTTTTCTCTTCTCTTCTCCCCTCCTGTCCTTTCTTCCCCTCCCCTTTTCCCTCTCCTTCTCCTCTTCTTCCCTCTCTTCTCCCCTATGATTTATTGAAACCCTGTCTTCTTCAATGCATTTCTTTATATGAAAGCGGTGAACATTCTACCTTGTTGGGTTTTTTTCTCAGCCCATGACCACCTCAGTGCCTTTGATACCACTCTTCTTGTACTGAGGTCATCTTCTTTGCTCTTTCCATGGCTGCTTCTCTTTCACTGACCAACATTTAAAATACTGATTCTCAAGAGGAATGTCACTTTAATGATTTTAGCAACCCAGTTCCAATTCAACCAGAATACCAATATTCTGCAAAGGTTCATTATTTCTTCCTATTGTTTCCCCTGCAGTTCTACGTTGTTCTAGACAATGCTCATTGCTATAGTAACATCCACTGAGTGATGACTAAATGGAAAATTGACATAAGGATTAAATGGAATAGCAAGTTAAAGACAATTTAAAAACAGATTGGCCCCCATGAAACACCCCCAAAAGTTAATTTCTCTCCTCTCCTTTAGTTCCTCTCATTGCAAACAATTTTCAAAAGTTGTCCAAGATGACAATGGGAAGTCAAACTAATTAATTGACATGATTTTCTCCAATGACAGCTAAAATTATCATTCATTGAGCAAAAGGAGGTAGCTTATGTTAATTGGTTCAATAGTCTTGACTTGGTATTTTAAATCAGAGAAAATGAATTACTATTATGTATGAGGAAATTTGCTCTAGCGTCTGAGTTTCTCTGTGTTTTGGTTTATATTTTACTCATGACAAAACATTATTTCCTACATCTATAAAAATAAGATGAAAGACTTTCCTTCAATACTGCATAACTCCTAAAAATATCACTTAAACAAATACTACCTTTGCCCTCGAAAATATGTGACTGGTTCTGTTCCTCTTGGGAACATCATTTCTTTCACATCTGTGAATGACTCAGAGGAAAACATTCTCACTAAATTCATGAGTTTTCAATTGGGTTTTGAAAAGCTTGCCCATGAGACAAGCTCCTAGCTCCATGCTGTACTACCTGGGAGAGACTCAAACCGGAACAGAGAGAACAAATGCGAATCAGTTCCGCTAACTTTGAAAGCACCCGCTCTGTGACAGGCTCTGCTGTGGAAAACCCAGAGAGCAGTAAGAGACTACTGTCACTTACTAGAAACATACAAATGAGCAAGACAGGAATTCAGGGAGTGAGTGTTTGTTCTGTTAGACACAGTCAGTGCCAGAGAAGCTACATGAGCAGTGGAAGCACAGAAGCAGGAGAATCGACTTACTGGTACCTTGACAGACTTAGAAAGGAATCCTACAGATGTGATTCTTCTCGAAAACCAATTAACTCCCAAACACTTTTTAAATAGGCATGTGGGACAAAATCACAACTTTATTCTGCCAATTTCTCCTCCTGAAATCGCATCTATTAGGAGATTGGGGTTGCAGGTGACTGAGAGAGTCTTGTTCAAATGATTTGAAGCAAGAGAAGATGAGTGGCTCGGGCAGATAGAAGTCCCATTGGTGAACTTGACACATGCGTGCCTCTGGCCTTTGTTTCTCTCTACTAATGGGCTCTGACAAGTGGTATGCGGGGCTCACTCTCAGCACAGTCCTTGTTTCACGATCAGAGGATGGTTGCCTGTGTTCCAGGCACTGTGTTCCCATTCTTTGCCTTTTAATCCATGGAGCTCTCAGAGGCTGAACCACCAGCCAAAGAACACACATGGGATGGAACAAGACTCCTGGCACATATGTAGCAGACATGCAGCTTAGTCTCCATGTGGGCCCCATAACAACTGGAGTGGAGGCTCTCCCTAAAGCTGTAGCCTGACTTTGGTATCCATTTCTCAACAGGGCTGCTTTGTCTGGCTTCAGTGGGAGAGGATGTGCCTACTCTGGTAGAGACTCAATGTACCAGGGTGAGAGGATTCCCAGGGGAACTCCATCACTCAGAAGAGAAGGGGAGTGGGGACGGGGAGAAGGTCTCTATGAGGGGGGACTGAGAAGGAACAGCATTTGAGACTAAAATAAAAATGAATAAAAATTAAAAGAAAAATGTGGAAAAGGCCATAGGTCTCTTCTCTGTGTATGCCAGCAAATGCTTTATGGTATTTTATGTCCTTAACTGGGATGATGGTTATCTCAAAATAGCTTACTATGATCAAAGGAATGCACTGTGTTGATGGGTACTGGTCAACATGGATCAACCTCTAGAGTAGAAGTGGTTCAAACTATATCCATACTAACCAGGCTAGAAGGTAAGAAAACTCAATATACTTTACCAAAGAAATCTAAAGAGTTAGACTGTCAAAAAAGATTAACTACATCTCCCTAGGGAGACCCATTGCTGAAGAATGTAAGGGGAGAGGTTAGAGAAAATTTAGGAAAAATTAGAGCATTATGCCAAATACAGAAAAATATGTATAATCTCTAGTAATCAGATTTAGAAAAGTAGATCAAAGGATGGTAATGAGTGAGAGACAGGGCTAGGCAGGGGATTAAGAAGGGGGAGACTTTGTGTAAGGAGACCACATTTCTGTCTAGTGGAATAAATGAGATCAATCTCAAAGCATGGTGGCCATAGTCTTAATGGTGGAATGTTCATTTTAACTAGGGAAGTAGATTTTAGATATTCATGTCAAAGAAAGATGATTATGAGAAGTGATAAATATGTTAATGAGTTTACTTAATAATCCTGTAACATTTGGGCATACACACACACACACACACACACACACACATATAAACATTGTCTTCTATAAAAATGTGATTATTATTTGCCAACTAAAAATTTTAAAATGATCATATTTTCCCCAGTTGTTTTAAAGTTAAATTATATTTTTTCCTCTGTTGTAGCTCATCTCTCATTCTAAAAAATGATGTTTTTTTCAATATAAATTTATTAGACATTGGCTGAGGTCTCCCATGGCCTACACCAGAGATGTGGATACAAGATATACTGACACTGTCCCTGGACTGAAATGCTGGCTGTCATTTGAGACAAGAAAGAAAGAAATGTAAACATTTATGATATTTTTCTTTTTTCTTTTTATAATGTTTCCCAGAAATAGGAATGTCACATTGGTAGTAAGTTGGGCAAGAGACACAATACACCAATAGGGAAATAAGTATCAGCTGCACTGTCAATACAGTCTTGTCCAACATAACCAAAATGATGCCTGTCTCTAATAGCGCTTCCACCGCAATCCTCTGCAAATGTGTGCAATCAAGCTCTTTGTATGTAGTCAATTCCAAACTCTTAAGCACATTTTTTAAGTGGAGTTCCAGCCTTCATCACTTCCTTGTACTACTCTGTTACCCCGTGGAGCTCCCAAGCTCCTTCCTAAACATTCCCACCTCTCTGTTGTGGCATATTCTGTTCTCCCAGCCCTCCTTTCGATGTGCCCCAAGTTGGGAGTCAAGTGGCACAAGTTCTGTGATTACTTCTCTAGTTTTCCTGAATATAGTTAGAAGTTCCATTCTTATATAACACACATTTGTCTCTGTCAAAACACTCACTCACTGCATTGTCTTGTACCTCCTTTGCTCTCTTCCTATACATTGGAACCATGAGCCCCTTAGAAAAAGGTAGTGTCTGGTTTATTTTTGTATTTGTAAGACTAGGAGAATGGTATGTAGATATTGGGGAATGTGAACAATAGCTGCCTGAGGATAGTTAACACACACACACACACACACACACATACACACACACACACACACACACACACACACACACTCATTTTTGTTTCTCGGTACAATTTACATTCACAGTCATATAGGTGGGAAGTGTGTTCAAGTGCATATAGGGTTATTTTTCAAATTGACTCAGCTATTTAAAAAAGATATTTCTAGGCAATGGGCCAAGATCAGTTTTGGAAATACCAACTTCATTGTGGAAGCAAAATTAGCAAGGCCCAAGGAGGTCTGGGTTTCAGTCTAGGCTTTACAATCCCCATGCCTGTGCTCTTTCCATTTATCTCCAGCCATCTTGGTTTTTTCATCCATAAAATGAGGCTTGAGAAAGAGTGGGTTGTTTTAGACTGATCATTTAGGCTCATTGTTTTGTCAGTATCAAGAGACGTTAGGGTTTCTGGAAACTCTAAGGGTGGTTTGTATCCCAGTTTCTCCTTAGATTTAAGAATTCACAGATCACTTCTAGGATTGGCAGCTGAGAAATGACTGAGCCCTCCACGGATGTGACATTTACTTGCTCTAGTGGCTCACACTATTTCTGGATAGCTCGTTTCTTTAGAAGTTCCCTACTCTCCATGAGATCCAGCTGTGGGGCATTTGCTACCCTCTACTCCCTCTTATGACTTTGTTCCTTGATCTTTCTAAGCCCCCTATTCATGAGAATAAGTCAATTCCATTTGTGCCCATGACAGCTTTTCAATCATGGTGGGAAAGCTTCCAGAGCTCCCCAGAGCCTCATGTTCTTCAGATTAAACAGCCTAAGCTCCTTCAAAGGTGCCCCACATACTACAGATTCCAACTCCCTACTATTTTAGCCTCGGTTCTTGTCCTTAGAGCATCATGCCTCATTGCTCTTCTGTCAAGACCCCTCTGGGAGTGTGAATGTCCAGAGATGTCTCATACAGGGTGATCTCGAGTTCTATGTTTTCCCCAGAGCTGGCAGTTACAGTTTGATCTCAGACTTCTGTTGGCTCAAGATAATGCTTGTAGTCAGTTGATATTTGAAATATTTTGTAACTCAATAACTTAAAATTTTATTTACATCCCATATGATGCCCCCTTCTGGTCCCTTCTCAAAGAGTTCCTCCCTCCATCGCCTCTCCCCTTGGCCTCTGAGAGGGCAGCACTTCTGTATCCCCCACCTGGTCTCTGCAGGATTAAGTGCATCCTCTCCCACTAAGGCCAGATATATCAGACCTCTGCTGCATATGTGCTGGGGACTGCAGACCAGCCTGTGTATGTTCTTTGATTGGTGAATCAGTCTCTGGGGGCTCCCAGAGATCTAGGTTAGTTGATACTGTTCGGCTTCCTGTGGGGTTGCCATTTCCTTGAGGGCCTTCGATCCTTTCTCTAACTCTTCCATAGAGGTCCCTGACCTCCATCCTGCACTGACTTCTGGGAGCTTCCCTCACCCTGGGTATCTGGGACTTGTAGAGAATACCTCCAACACCCTGTCCCAGTCAGCTGGCTCTTACAGTGTTTGTCTGTGAGTGTACTGGCTAGTTTTGTGTCAACTTGACACAGCTGGAGTTATCACAGAGAAAGGAGCCTTAGTTGGGGAAATGCCCCCATGAGATCCAGCTGTGGGGCATTTTCTCAATTAGTGATCAAGGGGGAGAGGCCCCTTGTGGGTGGTGCCATCTCTGGGCTGGTAGTCTTAGATTCTTTAAGAGAGCAGGCTGAACAAGCCAGCAAAGAACATCCCTCTATGGTTTTTGCATCAGCTCCTGCTTTCTGACCTGCTTGAGTTCCAGTCCTGCATCCTTTGGTGGTGAACAGCAGTATGGAAATGTAAGCTGAATAAACCCCTTCCTCCCCAACTTGCTTCTTGGTCATGATGTTTGTGCAGGAATAGAAACCCTGACTAAGACAGTGAGTATCTGTATCTGGCTTAGTCTGCTGCTAGGTAGAGCCTTACAGAGGGCTGCTATGGTAGGCTCCTGTTTGCAACCATAATATGGCATCATTAATAGTGAGAGGGATTAGTGCCTGCCCATGGGATGGGTTTCAAAATGGGTTGGCCACTGGTTAGCCATTCCTTCAGTCTCTGCTCTATCTTTGTCCCTGCATTTCTTTCTGACAGGATCAATTTGGAGTCAAAAGTTTTGTAGGTAGGTTGGTGTCCTGATCCCTCTACTGGGGGTCCTGTCTGGCTACTGAAGGTGGTTTCTTCAGGTTCAATATCAGCACTGTTGGGCATTTTTGCTAAGGTCACCTGCATTGACTCCTAGGAGCCTCCCTCATCCTAGGTTTCTGGGACTTCCTAGAGAAACCTCCACCCCCTCCCCAGGGAGCTGCATATTCCATTCATTTTCCTGGCCTTCTGGAACTGTCTCTTGTCTCTCTCCTTGCTTGATCATTCCCTCCCTCCATTCTCTTTTCCCTCCCCTCTCTCACTCAGGTCCCTCCCTCTCTCTGCCTCTCATGTCTATTTTGTTCCCCCTTTCTAAGTGGGATTGAAGCATCCTCACTTGGGCCTTCCTTCTTGTTTAATTTCTTTGGGTCTGTGGGGTGTCTCATAGGTATTCTGAACATTTTGGCTAACAACCATGTAGCAGTGAGTACATACCATGCATTTCCTTTTGAGTTTGGGTTACCTTACTCAGGATGAAAACATTGTTTCACTCCGATTTCTGACTCTTGCAATCATGCTGCCCCCTGGGGAAGAAGAAGTGATATTGATGTCCCATTTGTGGATGGGTACTCCACTGGCACTTACCCTCTGTCCTTTGATCAGGTGTGCGTTTCCATGTTAACCACTGTTCAATGCACAAAGATGAGGTCTGAGAGTTGCACTAATCCATGGGTAGAGAACTGAGCACTCAGAGGGCGGTCTGATAAATAGAACTGAGCAGTCTAACAGTGGGAGGCGCATCCCTGGGCCTGAGAGCTACATCACCCTCCTTCCACTTATTTATTACATCACCCTCCTTGCACTTATTTATTACATCACCCTCCTTCCACTTATTTATTACATCACCCTCCTTCCACTTATTTATTACATCACCCTCCTTGCACTTATTTATTATATCACCCTCCTTGCACTTATTTATACAATTCATATTTTCAACCACTTAGTGGATGTGCTCCCATTTATTTATGCTGCTTTCAGTCCTATGACTACAGTTCAGGGGAGGTCACTACAGTAGTGAACTCGGGAGTGGTATTGAAGCAGGATGGCCTGTGCTTACATACTACATAGTCTATTCCCTGATCTCATCAACAAAACTGGATGTAGGTTGGGTTGAAAACCTATCTACCTGCCTTCTCTGTTGCTTCCATGCCCCCCAAAGCAGTGGAATTTCCCCAACCCTCGTTAAGATTTTTTGTAACTACCTTCAACCTCTTACTGCTCTGGGGAACACTGTGATTTTTGCCTCATTAAGAGGAGCTTCTGGTATACCTGCTGCCTTGAAATCCATCGTCTCCATTTTGGTCAAGATACTTTAAAATTAATTTTAATATCAAGACAGTCCAATATAGTCCTTCTATTTTCTGACTTGGTGACCTTGTAGTCTGTTGGCCCACATGACTTCTCTGAAGGTCTTGAGAAAGATTACCAATGGATCAATAGCAGAGCCCTATGGCTTGTAACCAGAGACCTGTTTCCAAACTGGCACCCAACTATTTTGAACTTCTTGGCAGCTGAATCAGCTTTGACTCTTCCAAAACATCATTAGGGAGCCCATTATTGTTTCATTTTCTGTCTCCTTAGTTGGCAACAGCATGCATGATAGCTAGCTACTGTTTAAGTTTTGACCTAGGAAAAACTTTTCATATGGTTCAGTTTAATTCATCTGATGTTAGAGTTGCCATAGTAGAACAGGGTACACTGACTCAAGGAACTCAGGAGAAAAGAGCCCAGTATAGTCTTGGGGTACGTGGTGAGGCAGAATCATGGGGGATGCAGGCCGAAATTGATACTTTGAAGGGTGAATAAAAGTTGTCTAGGAGGCAAGAAAAAGTGTACAGCAATGGTTCTCAAACTTCCTGACCCTTTAATACAGTCGCTCTTGTGATCTCCCAACCATAAAGTTATTTCATTGCTACTTTATAACTAATTTTGCTACTGTTATGAATTGTAATATAAACAAACATCTGATATTTAGGGTATCTGATATGTGCCCTCTGTTGGGGTTGAGCGCCGCTGGTGTCGAGGGGATGTGAACTGCCAGAGCACTCCTTGATCTTTGCTAAGGCACAGGCACGTAATAGATTCTGGTGAGCAGTAGGTATTTAACATATGCTAAATGAAGAGTAGATTTTATCTAATATGTCTTTAACAGATTAAGGAAATGAATTTCAAACAGCAGATACATGAAGCTAAAAGTCTTCATGTGTCAAAAACATTCAAGGAGGCTCTTTCTAGTTCCTGAGAACTTGAGTAAAGAGACCTTAGAGGAAAACTATGCCAGTTAAAGGCAAATAAAAATAGCAAAAGGGAAAGCTAAAGATGTAACTCAGTTGCTACGGTGCTTGTGTACCAACAGGAAGATCTGGAATTGATCCCCAGCATCCCATAAAATGGGCGTGATGGTACCTATCTAGAATCTCAGCTCCTGGGAGATGGAGGCAGAAGAATCAGAGTTTTAAGGTCATCTTTACAACAAAGCCAGCTTGAGATATGTGAGACTCTGTCTCAAAAAAGTAAACAAATAAACACAGATGTATAAGAGAGGCAATGTCATGTATAAACCTGCTTAAGTGAGCATTGCAAGAAAAGGCCGCATAAAGAGGCTTAGAGATTAAGAGTGTCCTTTTTGTAAACCAACCTCTTGATCTTATATATCATACCCCAGGAGGGTGAACATCACACGAGCCACAGCAACATGTTTGGCCACAGATGCTGAGTGACTTGTCTGACTTTCCCCTCTCTATGCCTCAGACTTTTTGAACAGACTAAGGCTGAATGGATGCCGATTCTACTTCCAAGCACTGGTACATCTTAAATTCTCTACAGTAAGTTGTCTTGACTACCCAGTTTGTGACCAGGGAATGGGGGGTGGAAATAAGCCTGACTATTGCTTTTTGTCTGGTGTTTACTGGAAAATAGTGAGAATCCCTGTTCCCATGCTCCCGCGTGTCGACCCTGTGGCAGTCAGTTCTGTACGATCTGGTGTTAGAAGAAGATTAAACATTTAGTTCCTTCTACATAGGACTTTCCCTACTTTTATTTTTTAGAATCCAGATACTGAGCTCATCTCTGTGAGCATCAGGATGAATTAAACAGTCTCAGAATGATCTAAATGCATAGCAAGCATCGTAAAGCACCACACAGATAGCAAACAGTGGCAGCCAGATAGGCCAAAGATGGTGGGAAAGTGTCAGTTTGAGGCAGAAGCCATGGAAGCAGAGAGTTTCAAACTGTGAACATGAACTTGATTAAGAGATATAGGCAGCCATGTAATAGCATCCAAAGTGCTGTCTCTCCTATTACTTCTGGAATGTGCTATTACCGAACATGCTATTTCTCAAAAGCATTTCACTCCTGGGTATTGGAACAAATATATGGTTCTTGAACATAATGCATCTCAAAGAATTATTTTCTAACTCATCAGCAATAAAAAGTCATATTTCTGTGCTTCAAAGAATGAGTTTAAAATTATATGGTGAAAGAAGATTCAAAGAACCCCGCCCAATTGGAGAGAAACTATGATAAAAAGTACATTCAGAAAGCAAGATCATTTAGGAGCAAGTTGTCGAATATTAAATGATGCCGGGAAAAGACATACTTGCCGTATATTTTTTGAAATCTGAAAGTATAGCTTCATATACTTTATGGAGCTTAAAGCATTTGAATAAAAATGAAATACCTCTAGGCTTAGAAATTCTATAGCTGTGGCTTACTTCTATTTTTCTATTTTCCCAGAACTAAAACTGACAGAAAAGGAGAAGCCTGAGAAGCATTTCAACATTTAGATAAAGAATATGCTGGTCTGTGTTTCCTGCTGGGTCAGTTGCTGAGAGGAAGGGAGGGAGGGATGGAGAGAAGAAAGAGAGGAGAGAGGAGAGAGAGAGAGAGAGAGAGAGAGAGAGAGAGAGAGAGAGAGAGAGAGAGACTGATTTTGCTTTAGGATAAGCAAGTAAATCTTAAAATGTGTGACATGAATTTTTCTCCAGTGATTACCAGTAATATTCTCTGTAATTTCTCTTACCCCTTTATTCCTACATCAAGTAAAGGATCTCTAAAGGGCAGAATTCAAATTACAGGGCCTACTTAAGAGCAACGTTCATTAGCTTGAGTCAGTTTGGCATAGCTTAAAAACATTGCATGGCTAGGATTTCACTGGTAGAATTTATGAAGTATTTTACAATAATGAGAAGTTACATTTTCTACTATTTGGGCATGATTTAAAATTTCCCTTGCTTTTGCTGTTTCTTTTTTTTTTTTATGTCTGAAAGATTAAAAGTCATTGTCATGAATTGTCTTACAAAATGGATAAGAAAGCTCCAAGTATGTGGGGAAAGTCTTTAAAAATAAATCAGTGTTATACTCTCAGCGATCTGTTTCTTTATCTCTCACTGAATATAGTTTTGTTTATTGTTTTGCACAAAGAAAAATATTAATATTCAATCTAAACATTCTTAGAAAAGCTCCAAGAGCTTTTAAGGAAAAAAGCAAACAAAATAACGAGTTAGACCCTAAGTTAAGAGGCCAAAAAGAATAGGCTTGGTGAAAACATTTTCCATACTAAATGAGTTGTTTTTCATTTGGAGAAATGGATTGAAAAAAAAAAAACTGCTTATAATCTTTTCTGAGAATTACGTTCAATTTTCTCACAAATTGGTGTTCCCTGGTTTATTTCTGAGATCGCAATGCCGTGTTTACATGTTTATTTCCAACAGACGGAAGACAACCATAATAGGCCTTAAAAAATCTTTGCGGTGAGACTCCATTATAGTCACTGTTACAAATGAGGTCCACAGCTGGGGTGCATTAAAGTGGAGGAGATTTAAGCAGGACGTTTCAGAAACCAAGGTTATAGTTCGAGTTCACAGCAAACATATACAGCCATTCCGCACCAGAGGACTTCGTGGGAGAATGTGTTATCCTATGCAGGAATGTCCCCTATGGGCTCATATGCTTAAACACTTGGTCCCCGCAGGCAGTGAATTTTGGAAGTTTTGGAAACTTTTGGTGATGATGTGTAACTAGAAGTGCACTGACCACTGATGGGAGATGGACTTTTAGAGTTTAGCTCTGATGTCCGTGCTGCATCTGCTTCCTGCTCTGCCTAGGTGTTAGCACCTGCTCTGCCTTCCACAGCTACTGCTGCAGCTGAGCTCCTCCCACATCCCTCCCTTGCCATAAAGCTGCAGGCCAACTGAGCAACTGACAAACTTCCTCCCTGAAGTTGCTTCTCATCAGGTGTTCTGTCATGACAAGGGGAAAAGTAACAAGGGCAAAGGTCCCCTCCTCTTTAGTCATTCCTCGCATTTGTCCCTGCTTTCACTTCTCCACCTTCCCCCAGTCCTTGTGTAACCTGACTGCCACTCTCCCACTCCTACACTCTAACTGAATGTTGAGCATAAGGAGAGGCCCTTGGTCTTGCAAAGATCATATGCCCCAGTACAGGGGAATGCCAGGGCCAGGAAGTGGGATTGGGTGGGTTGGGGAGCAGGGCAAGGGGAGAGTATAGGGGGCTTTGGGGATAGCATTTGAAATGTAAATGAAGAAAATATCTAATAAAAAATGCCTTAAAAAAAACAAACAAACCAACTTCCCTACTTATTTCATGTCCCTTTGTAGTTGTCTTTGTTAGGGTTTCGTTTCTGCAATAAGACACCATGATAAAAGCAATTTGGGGAGGAAAGGGTCCTCTTAACACTTCAGGCCACGGTTCATCAGGAGCTACAGCATGAACTCCAGCCAAGAACCTAGAGGTAAGAACTGAATCAGAATCTGTGGAGGAATGCTGCTTATTGGCCAGTTCCTGGTGACTTGCTTTCTTATAGCACTCAAGGCCAGTGGTTCAGGGGTCCCACCCACAACTGACTGGCTATTCCCACATCAATTAAGATGCCCTAGAGACTTGCTTAGAACAATATTATGGAGGCATTTTATCAATTAAGATTCCCAGACATGTCACAAAAACCGACCACCACGGCTGTGTTTTCCATTTCTCATCCTATCCTGGACTCTTTTTACAGCTGTGGGAACCAACGCCATCCTCAAGCTTCCTGCCCCATTACCGCTCATTTCTTTCTCTTCCATATGCCAGGGTACCCACGCCTTTTCTCTCAGCCCTCTTTGGTCTCTGGCTTCCCCTTCTTCATACTGTTTTATATTCACAGTTTAAATTCTTATCTATCATGTCCTAAAGTGCTTTTTGGGGTTTTTTTTTTTTTTTTTTTTTTTTTTTTTTTTTTTTAGTTAAAGGGTGAAGTCGATATAAAGGTGGTAGATGTTTTTCTAAATTATAGTCTTGACAAATTAAAATGTCACTATGGCTTGCTAATATATTTTGAATGGTTTAAAATTTTGCTTTTATTTATTTACTATTATTCACTTGTGAATAAATTTCAAGTTTGCAGAAGGTTAAAAAATACTATAAAGAATTCTTGCATAAAAGACTTTACTCAGAATCCTTTAATGCTGTCATTTTATGTTGTTTGTGTTCTGTCCTCATACTCTTAAACTATACTGAAGCATTTAAGAGTAAGTTGACAAAACACCAGACTGATTTCCAAAGTAGTTGTACAAGCTTGCAATCCCATCAGCAATGAAGGAGTGTTCCTCTTTCTCCACATCCTCGCCAGCATCTGCTGTCACCTGAATTTTTAATCTTAGCCATTCTGACTGGTGTGAAATGGAATCTCAGGGTTGTTTTGATTTGCATTTCCCTGATGACTAAGGATGTTGAACATTTTTTCAGGTGTTTCTCAGCCATTCGGTATTCCTCAGTTGAGAATTCTTTGTTTAGCTCTGTACCCCATTTTTTAATGGGGTTATTTGAGTTTCTGGAGTCCAGCTTCTTGAGCTCTTTGTATATATTGGATATTAGTCCTCTATCAGATTTAGGATTGGTAAAAATCCTTTCTTAATCTGTTGGTGGCCTTAATTGGACATAGTACTACCAGAGGATCCAGCAATACCTCTTCTGGGCATATACCCAGAAGTTGTTCCAACTGGTAATAAGGACACATGCTCCACTATGTTCATAGCAGCCTTGTTTATAATAGCCAGAAGCTGGAAAGAACCCAGATGTCCCTCAATAGAGGAATGGATACAGAAAACATGGTACATTTGCAAAATGGAATACTACTCAGCTATTAAAAACAATGAATTTATGAAATTCTTGGGCAAATGGATGTGTCTGGAGGATATCATCCTTAGTGAGGTAACCAAATCACAAAAGAAGTCACTAGATATGCACTCACTGATAAGTGGATATTAGCCCAGAAACTGTATACCCAAGATACAATTTGCAAAACACAAGAAAACCAAAAAGAACAAGACCAACGTGTGGATACTTCATTCCTCCTTAGAATAGGGAACAAAATATCCATAAAAGGAGTTACAGAGACAAAGTTTGGACCTAAGACAAAAGGATGGACTATCCAGAGACTACCCCACCCGGGGATCCATCCCATCATCAGCCACCAAACCCAGACACTATTGCACATGCCAGCAAGATTCTGCTGAAGGGACCCTGATATAGAGGCCTCTTGTGAGGCTATGCCAGTGTCTGACAAAAACAGAAGTGGATGCCCACAGTCAGCTATTGGATGGAACACTGCTTGTGGACGTTGTACATCGTGGTGCGCACTAGGCTCCGCACCACGATGTACAACGTCCACAAGCAGGATTAAAGTACCAAAGGAGCTGAAGGGGTCTGCAACCCTATAGGTGGAACAACAATATGAGCTAACCAGTACCCCCAGAGCTCATGTCTCTAGCTGCATATGTAGCAGAAGATGGTGTATTCAGCCATCATTGGGAAGAGAGGCCCCTTGGTCTGGCAAACTTTATATGCCCCATACAGGGGAATGCCAGGGCCAAGAAGTGGGAGTGAGAGGGCAGGGGAGCAGGGCGGTTGGGGGGAGGGTATAGGGGTCATTCGGGATAGCATTTGAAATGTAAATGAAGAAAATATCTAATAAAATAATTAAGAAAAAAGAGTAAGTTGACAATATGACTTTTCTTTTTGACTAAATTATTAAATGTGCTTCCTAAAAACAATTAGCAATTTTCTCATGCAGCTACAGTACAGTAATCGAAATCATTTGCTTTTACTTTTAAAAACCAAAGTAGTGCACAAATGTGTTGAAAATATGATAATACAGAAGTACTTAGAATCAAAACAACTCTCCCTATAACCCAGTTATATTTTCTAGGAAAGGAGTGAGAGACATTAAACACTTATTGCTTCTGTTTGTCATCATTTTCATGAGTTTTGTCCCAATTCTAAGTGATTTACTTATTCTACTGCTTCTGATAAGCATTTTCACAGTTGTTTATCTGTGTCTGCTCCTAGTGATTTTATATCAGACATAAATTTTATTTAAGCAATATTTATTTTCCTTTTGCTAGAAAAATAGATAATTTAGAAATGATGTCAACATATCAATATATATATATATATATATATATATATATATATATATATATTTCTTATTTTCTCTCCCTGAAGTTTTATTTGTTAGTTCAGTCTTTTACTTGATGTGCCTATATGTAATGAAAACAGAATAAAACAGAAATAAATATGTACTAACATTTTTACCTTAATTTTTTCAATGAAGACCCAATAATGTACTGGGGTTATGTTTTTCCTGTCTATTCATCTCTTAATGGAGAAGATTTTCAACATCTACGTCAAATGGTTCATTATTCCTAATTGCTTGTTTTCTTAATATGTATTGTATGATAAACTTTCTCTCTTTCTTCTTTCTCCTTCCTTCCTTCCTTCCTTCCTTCCTTCCTTCCTTCCTTCCTTCCTTCCTTCCTTTCTCTCTTTCTTTCTTTCCTGATTATTTCCCTCAATTCAGAATATGCCTACTCCCTGTAAAGATGGATGTGTTGGAGCCCACTGTCTTCCTGTTCACATATGCACAGGTAGGTACAATTTGTCAAGTCCCATTGACAGTCATTATCTTGGAAGATTCTTCTTTGATGCCTGAGTGGTGACACATCTCAAATGTCTCACATCATCTTTGTTTAGACTTTTATGATGTTACAAAATATTCTCTGGCTTTTACTGAGAGTCTACATTGAAAATAGGCTTTAGGATACCTTGACATTAGCATTTCTAAATGACTTTATCTTGCCCTTGCTCTTGATGGATATAGAATCAAGGTTCTATGTCATTTTGCATGCGATCTGTTAAGGCATGGATCTGCTCCGTCATTTTTGACAAGGTATTTAGAGACAGCTGCTGTCTTTTTTATGTGATTTATTGTTTCTGGGAGCACAGATAAGCATCTAATTATAATCATATGCTTTGAAATTTCACAAAGATGTCTTAAGTATGGATGTTTAAAAACTATAATCTACCCTTTCTTGTGTTGTTTTAATCTGAAGTCTTCATCTTTATTTTAGCAATAATTTTCGACAGTTAGGTTTTTTTTCCTGGTCTTTCAAGATTTTATCAGTCAGACTTTGGACCAGCCTGATGACTTGTGCCCTATCCATGTGATTAAGTAAGAATTTCCCTTGTAGCTGGATTAGTGTGACCAGTACAGATGTGGCTGTAAGTGCTGGAAGATCACAGTGAGCTAGTGGCCTCTGTTCGCTGAAGACTGCTGTGTTTTATTGGTGGTGCCAGTCAAAATCAGACAGATGGTGGATTCTAGCCCATCCATGCTTTCTTCAGCTGTGTCTACGTCTCCTCCTGTTATCCTCATGGACCATAGCAACCTCAGGCTTACTGACACACAGCAAAACCATGGCATCAGATTGTGTAAGTGTTGCTGAGAAGTTTAGAATTGGCCCAGCTCCCAAGAGAGACTACTCCAAGAGCCTTCCCTATCCAGTCCCATTGCCGTGTCTAAGCATAGAGAGCTCCCCAAGTTGACAGGCTGGCTATTGACTGCTCTGACTTTCAAACCTTTCTTTCAGAACCTTCCACTAGAACCTATTTCCCAGACTTTATGAAGTTTAATACCTATGATAGATTTCTGTCTCACAACTTATCATATTTCTGCCTTTACCTTAATAAAGCCCTTAGTGATCACAACCTCCTAAAATAATCTTCTAAGGCTCTTAAGTTTTGCTCAAATTTTATTTTCTTGGTGATATATATTCTAGGGGATTGTTGTTATTTGCTTGTTAGTTTGTTTATTTAGTGCTAATGAATGTTAGACCCAGGGCCTTGAACATAACAAGCAAGATCTGTACCACTGATCATTATACTACTAGCTGTTGACCTTATAGCTATTTTTGAAGAGTTTTTCTTTGTATCTGTCCCATTTTGCAGAACTTCTTTCAGAACATTATTCTAAGCAGCCATGTAATGTCCCAAGTGGTCCTCATTTGTGTGGAACAAGTTATTCTATGTGTGTCTTGATCTTCACTTTGCATGTTGCTAGGCTTTTTGTAATGATTAGAATCTAAACAATATTGTTAACTGCAAACAATTTCTAGGCAGTTTGCTTCTTCCATGTTACTGTTGGTGTGTGTTCTCTTCAATTCTCTTTGCTCACACAGAACATACGATTCTGGGGAGATCTCTGGTATGGGGAGAGAGAAGCTAGGCTCCAAAGTCACCTTAGAAGGGAGCTGCTCATCAATTCTCTGTGCGATTGACCTGTCCTTGTTTCTCCATCCTCTTGTCCACATCACAACAGAGTCATTTGCCAAACTTGCTTCCCTTCTTTAAGTCTTCCCTATGTCTAGGTTGGCCTTTCCAGGGGCACTAATCCTGCTGGAGTATTGCTGCAACCATAAATTATTTCCTGTGTTTTTTTGGGTTGTCTTCAGACTTCTCTCAAGCATCACCTCAAGTGTATCTCAACTACATCTCAAGCATCCAAGGGATCTGATGTAAGCTTTTCTCATCATTATACCACCATCAGTATTTCCATACTCCATGCAATTGTGTTGGGCATTGTTTCATGTTATACTAGTTTCTATTCTTAAGATGATCCATACATTTTTATATCTCTTTGTACAATGCCTTCCTAATAATCAAAACTTGTCTTTCTGAGAGAAATGTACTAGGGTGTTACTATTCCACTATTTTTGACAGTTCTGTCCATTTGAACTTACATTTTGTTGGGCAGAAGATGTCGCTGCAGTAATGACATCCTATCTGATACGCCCACCATTTAGCATTTGTTTTCTTCCACATTAATAAGACATTTCCCAATGGATAAAAGACCATTTTAACATTTCTCCAAATAGACATGCATGGGATGTAGCAAATAGTCTGTGAACAGTCATGGACTCAATAAATTCATGCACAATTAAATATGAAAAAAAAATCCTCTGCATTTTTGTTTGCTGTAACATCTGCTCTATGTCTTTCATACCCATTTTTGAAAGACGAACAAGCTACGAGGTCATGAAAACATTTATATAAGGGCTTCTGTCATGTTATAGTAATTTCTGGGTTTTCAGGTTGTGATCATGTTTTACATTCTGTGTTTATCAGAGTCCCCCTTCTAGTATCGATACTCAACAAGATAGCCAATAAAACAGAGACAGCTAAAACTGCTTTGCCATGCCCAATGCCCCCGATAACCAGTTGTTGCAGTCAGGTACAGAGGATTCTCTGAGGACCCAGAAATACATTTTGTTATTACTTTTAAAGCTCGTCTTAGAATCAGATTAATGACTAATGTGAGGTATACGGTTATATGACTTTTCTTGAGGGAGCATGAATGAGTGTCTATCTATTCCAGATAGAAAACCAGTGACAGACCAAAGAAATGACTATGCAAGTCCATCTCAGTGAATCATTGAGGTAACTGAGTTTATTACAGTTGCATTAGTGAAAGGCTACTCGTGAGAGCTGATAACTTGAAGGCCTTTGTGTCTCTGAATAGTCCACCCCAGTGTAGGCAACAGCTCTCAAAAGCTGCATCCTTAGCTGCCCCTGTAGGACATTCAGTTAGCATGTCCACTCAGAGTGTCTCCTCTGCTCAGTCACTTTTTAGTGCTTATACAACCTTAAGATGGGGTCTTTTGTACCATGTGAGTTTCAGTAGCCTCCTGAAACTTATAAGATTTTTTGTTTGTTTGTTTTTCTTTGTTTTGTTTTTTACTTCCTACGTTTTAGAGACTGTACTTTTAATAGGGAATGCTTCTGTTGGGAGAACATGGCTACACATCTGTGTGTGTGGAATCAATGTAAGCCTGCCTATGTTCATACATGTGTACCTGTATTCATGGATATTTAGATGGGCATGCACTAAAAGTTTTACAAGCATTAGAGGGTAAGTAGACATCTCTTTTTGATTTTGGTATTAAGACGAGAACCCTGCTTACAAAGGGAAAAGATCTGAATTATTGGTGCTGCTAGTGGTCCCTCACATTGTAAGTTTCTTTGTACACCGCGGCCACCTGTTCTCAACAGGCAGACCCCATCTTTCCCTAGTAATATAACAGCTCTTCAAATGCTTCTAGTCTTCTCCTGTCTAGGAAAAAGATAATGGCCGATCATCTTTTTTCTCATGGATTCCTGGCAAAGAAATGGGATGTGGGCAGCTGTGGTTTTCAGGGTTCTCAGAGGATGTCTATGTGTTTGCATGTGTGCAACCATATCAAATTCTAGCTATGGGGAAGTGATTACTGGAGACCATCAAGTCAGAGCTTGAGAGCTGAGCCCCAGATGGAGAATGGTTTTCTAATAGCCATGCAGTGAACCCATGAAACCTTGGGCTTGGGAGTCTCGGTCTGGTGCATTTTAACCCAGCACAGTGAAGGTTTGCATTTATTAAGCTGTGAAGTTTTGATCAAATCTTCGAAGGTCCCTGAGTCTTTGGTCTTCATTTGTTAAATAAAGATGGAGGATTCCAGGAATTGTCTGTTAGAACCCCAATTCCATCTTAGCACTCAGAGGTACTCAGTATCTTAGTGTTATGAGGACATGCAAACAAAATATTCTGGACCTGAAATGCCTGGAGCAGACTCAGAGTCTCTGCAGTGTAACAATATAAACCATCCATTCTTCACAACACTCGAATGTGCTTATCAGCTTCCAGACTATGAATAGCCCAAGTTGTGTCAGCATAAAGGGGGAAAAGAAACCGACACAGCAAAACCAAATTTCTCGTCAGCCAATCCAGCTCTGCAAGCTGCTTGCTTTTTATGGAGGCTTTGTTTATAGTCTTATGAGGAGGGGAATATAGGACGTTTCTCTTCTTATTTCACATATTTCAGGGACTAGAAGACTTGAGTGGGAAAAGGAAGGAGAGAAAAAAGAGTGGAAACGGGCAACTTGGAAGTCAGCCTGTGTTCTTGAAAATTGTCATCCTCAGCCTGATTATAGCAATGAGGAGGAGACAGAAGGCTGGCAGTGGAGCCCTGAAGGATGACTGTTGTCATTGGACTTAGGGTACCTGTGGCAAGATGCTAAGCTTCTGTGGGTCCAAGAAGCTATCCCCAGGAGCCCATTTCGTACAGACAGTGATTGCAGAACAGGGAAGAAATTGAGGACGCTATCTATTGCTGTACAAGGCAATGTTAGCCCCTTGTCACACACAGACTCACCTTGTCTTCTCAAGAAGTCTTTATTCTCCCTGTTAGTTCAAGGCAGAATCCAAGGCCTGAGAGTCCAAAGGGAAGAAACACCATCTACCTTCCCACTCAACCCTTCATGGATGCCAAGAACTGTTCCTCACTACGTTCAGTTAGGAGGGCTAGTTTTCATCTTTATAACCCAAACCGCTAGGAAAAGTAACACTCCTAAAGTCTTGTCACTTAATGGAGAAAAGATATATCAGTTTAACAGAAAAGGCATTTGTTAGCTGAATGACAGGTTGACTCATGGCTCTCAGTGCCATCCAAGAAGCAGTTGCTGCAATCTGTAAATCCTGCCTGGCTGGTGAAACGACTTCATAGATGGGACTTATTAAGGTCATCAAGGTGGGGAGAAAATTCTGGACTACTCAGCTGGGTCCTTAATGTCAGCACAACGTTTTCACGAGAGTGAAGCAAAGAGGAATAGAAAAAACAAATTCTGGAGCTGAAATTAAATTCAGCACTGTTAGCCTTGGCAATGCTAGGAGTAGCCAAAGCCAGGTAAGCTACACAGCCTGGAAGTTGAAAAAGGCTATTCCATGAGGCTCACATCTGACACTTCCTTGATTTCCATCTAATAAAGTCCATATTAGATTACTGGCAGAACATGGGCTGATAATCTACCACCTTATGGAAATTCCCTACAGTGGCCATGGGAAACAAACGTCCAGAGGAAGATGGACTTTTAGGCTACAAGGAAAGTCTCACTAAGTACTTGTTCTTTGTGTTCTAAGTGCAGAGTAATTTTATCTACTATTATGTCTCAGGTTAGTCATCAAGTATCTCCAGAAGAGAATGATGCTGCTTGGGTGTCGGGGGAGGTCTCTGGCTATTGTTTTTGTCACTGAATCTGAACATCTGGTGCATAGGACAGTGACATCCCCTCTTGTCTGGGTTTGAATGGTATAGAATTTGCAAGCTTGAATGACACGGCAGACAGGTATGTGTGTGTGTGTGTGTGTGTGTGTGTGTGTGTGTGTGTGTGTGTTTATTTGTGTGTTTGTGGGGAATATCAAAGTGAAGAAATCAATTAGGGAATAGATAAGTGTGGGATCTGGATTTCATTGTTCCTTTTGTACATGGTAGAACTTGCTCACTGTCTCTTTGCCTCTGGATGGAGATTAACTTAGTAGGGTAAAGGCTAGAATGTGAGTACTGCTCAGTCATTTTGAGCAGTGGTGTTATGTACATGAGCATATTAGGTGCTTGAAACAATCTGCATACATTAAGATGCACAACCTTACTCCAAATTGCTTACTTCTATCATCTGAAGTGGCTGGCTCCAAACTGAAAAGACACATAGATTTTCATAGGTTTCCTAGATCTCAATTAAGAACCCTTTATACCTCACTATGCCAATATATTTTGCAATGAGAAACATTCTCACAGTGATATCTTTCTCATCTCTCTCTAATATATTATTTCGTTTAGTCAAACAGATGCACATCTATTGTTTTTGTGAGGAAATAAATATGTTAAAAAGAGGAAAGGTCACTTATTCCAAAAAAAGTTACAGATTTTTAAAAATTTGTTTTAGAGACAAAAACTAGCTTCAAATTTGCTGCTGTGCAGGACTGCCCATCAAGATCTTCAAGATCTTCATGATGCAAAAGCTTACCACAGCTATGCTTGTTAACTATTGGTATTCCCTCAAAGAGGGGTGGGAGGGGCCATGAGACATTCATCTGAATATCCGGCCCCTCCTCCCAGCCAGTTGTATGCCCAGTTGGGTGTGATCTCATGGAAGGGTTAGAAGCATATATGCTGGGAAGGACTAGGGAGGGCTCCATCTCCACCATAGATGTAGTGTAGACCTTAAAATGTGGCTACTTTAAGAGCATGTAAGCTTTTCCTGTAGTTCCTTACCTGTTGCTCTGAAACCAAGCCTAATAAACTCATTAGTTCTCCAGGGTGAACTTTGGTGGGCTTGTACCTGAGTGTCACTGGAACCTTAGTAAGACAGGTAGAAGTTTATGTCTGCCGCAAGGGAGGAATTCTATCACACTTGCTCTGTAGCTGAGAATGACGCAGCACTTCAGTTTTCTTTTTTGTTTTAAAAATTAATTTATTCTTTGATAATTCCATACACGTACATAACACATTCTGGTCCCATGTTTCCCTCATCTTCTCTTATCTTCCTCCTACCAATCTCCTCCTTTCTAGCAAGTCTCTGTCTCACTCTCTTATATTTATTTATTCATTTATTTTTCTTTGTGAACTCATGTGGGAATGGGAAAGGAGCTACTTACTGGAAATAACTTTCACCAGTGACAACATCACAGAGAAGAGCTGAATAAAATTCTAGTTTGTATATGGACAACATTTTTATCTTATGCATTCATCAGCTGATGAACATCTATGCTGATTCTATTTGCTAGCTATTGGAAATGGAGCAACAAAGAAGATGTACGTACACACGTATTTCTCTGTGGTAGGATATAGAATTCTTTGGGTGTATGGCCAGGAGTAGTAGAGCTGCCATGACTTTGAACTTCTGATCCTTCTGCCTCCATCCCAAGAGCTAAAATTTTGTCTAGTACCACCTCACCCCATTTATTTGGTGCTAGAGATTAAGCTCTGGACTTTGTTCATGTTACACAGGCCTTCTGCCAACTGAGTTAGATCCCTGTTTCTTCTAAAACTTTTTGAGGGAGAAGACAGCGATGCAGTTCCTTGTGTGCACTTTGCTGCAGGGTCCTCATACTCCTCTTCTCACTAGTCCTTACAAGGTCTTAAGTTTAGGTTTTGCTATCTCTTACTTGCCAGGGAAGAAGCTAGGGTTTAGAGGCGTGACTTCAGTGTTTCTCAGCCTTCAGTGAGTATTAGACCCCCATGGAGGGGTAGTGTAAATACAACTGCTGGGTTCTACCTTAGACTTCTCAATTCTTCATGTCTGACATGAGGCCTTTGAAATATTTTTATTTCTAGAAAATTCTCCGATAGCACTGACGTTCCTGGTCTGGGCCTTAGGCTTTGCTTTCATAGCTTCTTCTGTGAGAGTCAAAGATGGAGTTTAGAGCAGTTTGAACCCCAATGACGCCATATTAGGCCCTTTCTGGATCTGTCCTCAGGTTTTCATGTAGCCTGGCTACTCCTAGCCAGAGAAGCATGTGAGCAGCATGATCTGGCCTGAAGCGCATCTTCTCTACTGTTCTGTGGGTCCTCAGCCACTGTGGCCAAGGAAGAGAAGAGAGCACCTGTGGAATCATGGGTAGAAGAGGGAAGATTGCATTCTGCTGAGTTCAGCTGTTGCTAAGAACTGGAGTCCTACCCCCTTTCCTAATTTTCCCTGTATTTATTAGAAACAAAATAGAGTTTTGTTAATTTTTAACTCTGTTTTCTTATCCATTTATTGTTTAGTGTGCTCAAATAAAATGGCACAACCACTGGGAGATCACAGACTTATTTGTATGAATCTTTGGCTACAGACCATTTAAGAGCTGTGCTTTCCTGGAACTGAAGATTTGTGATAGATTTTAATATCACTGAATACTGAAATATTAGGCATGGCTTGGGTTAGAGCTGATCCTACATACCTTTGAAAATTTACTTCTAGCTCTGTTACAAGTACTAAACAAGCTCATTGTTAAAGATATAGAAAATACAGCCACATGTGACTCGTCGTTACTGTATTAAATGATGCAGGCCTGAAGATTGTGTTGGAAATGGAAAGATAAAGTAAGAAAGTAAAGGGAGAGAGAGAAAGAGAGAGAGAGACAGAGAGACAGACAAACAGAGAAACATACACAGAGAGGCAGAGAATGTCTAATATGAATAGGAAGGGAAAGTAGGTTTTAAGCCCCAAACAGGAAAAGACATGAAACAGTCCCGGTGTTTCTCAAATGTTTGGGGGAAGAGGGATGCCTAGATCCTGACACTTAATGTGAGCTCAGACTTAAGCCCTTGCTGAATGCAGAGGAGGTGTCAGGTTTAGTGGATAGAGTCTACATGGGAAAAGGATTTGTGCCAGGAGTCATAAGTTTACTGGGACATAGCCATTCCCATCCCATGGTACGTTCTCCTTAGCAGCTGATTTAAATACTTGCAACCAATCTTGGAATCTCCAAAAGAATTATATTACTCTCCTTGTTTGGGTCTTTTTGTTTAGTGTGTGTGTGTGTGTGTGTGTGTGTGTGTGTGTGTGTGTATACTTACGTATGTATATACATATGTATGTGTGTGCCCGCATCAGAGGATAACTTTCAGGAGTTTCCCCCTTTGATCTTATTCAGACATATTCTCTGCTGCTCTGCATTCTTCGGGCTAGTTGGCTCTAAAGCTTCTGGGTGATTCTCTTATCTTCACCTCCAATGTCACCTTAGGAATGCTGGGGTCATAGATGTGAGCTATCGCATGCATCTAGCTTATGTAGCTTTCTGTGGGCTCTAGGACAGACTTAGGTCATCAGCTTGAGAGAGAAGTGCTTTTACCCCCTGAGCTATCTGCCTATCCTGCCTGGTTCTTCTCTTCTACAGTCTCTGTGAGCCACAGAGGGGAGAATAGGTTTCCTAGTAACGGGGAGAGAAGAATGAGGAAAGCCTTTAAACCACTCTGTGCCTTGGGAGTTTGTAGCTTAAACAGTTTAAGATGAACCCTAAGTCTCTTCACTGCAGGGTTTTCTTCACAGCCTATTCTCTAGTCCTCTCAGATATTGATAACCAGTGGGGTCACCATATAGATGGTGTCATGACATTGCTATTTACATAACCTAACAGTTACTCTCAAACCTATGTGAAGTTTGAGTGTGGAGTGGTTTCTCATTTTTCTAAAAACAAAGAAAGGTGACCTGGCTTCCCATTCAGCTGTGTTTAAAATGATTATTCATTATAGTTAAAGTTATCTCCTTTCTCTTTCCAATACCTGGTATTTGGATAAACATTCCACTCATCAGAAGAGGCATAGTTCAACTCCTTCTTCCACAGTTCTCCTCTCAGTAGGGTATGGCAACATAGGACTAGATAGAATGGTGTTCTGGGAAGCATTGGATCCATGACTTATTTTTAGTTCTACTTCTATTTTTGTTTTTGTTTTCTCCTTTATATTAATAATCATAATAAAATATTACCACTTATTACATGGTATTAATAACTCTCCCCAGAGGCAGTAGAGCATAGTAAAAATGGGTTTGAATCCTGGCACTTTTTACTTTATTAGCTTGTGACATTGGGTGAAGTATAGAAAATCTGTTGGCCTTAATTTTTTTATTCATCAAATTAGACTATGCATTCTAATTAAATGAGGCAATATTCATGATAGACTTGAAACAGTGTCTTTATATACGAAGTGCCATTTTTATAGTCTGTTAAAAATAAGTAAATAATATAAAATAAAATACTAGGTCTTTATATTTCTCATAATTCCTCATAGCTAACTAGGCTTATTTCCTATTGCATACTGTCTTTAAACACTAGCAACACTGTTACCGGGAAAATGTTAGTGTAGCAAATTTAATACCTGAAGTAACAGATGCAGAGGGTTGGAATTGCTCAGTCTGACACAGCTGGTGAGCAAAGGAGCCAGAATCACTCCCAGGCTTCTGACGGCAAGCAGCCTCTGCCAGGTTTGAGATCCTGGATTTGATCATTGGTTGCCAAATAGAGGTGATCTAGACAAATGGTCAGCAGGGATTGCTTCATAGTGAACACATACAAATGAAAGGTGAGGCTCTTGTATATATACACAGCTTGATTAAAACATATATTAAAAAGGTAACGGGTTCAGGCTAGATAAAGCAGATCATTGCAAATTTGAGAATAGGCTAGAGAAGAGCTATTAGCTGCTTCATTATTTTCCAATCAGGGCATTTGAAGACTCTGCATCATTCCTAACAACTTCTCTTTCTGGCCTGTTCAGGAATTAGCTTGTGAAGTCCTTTATTGGGTTTGCCACTCCAGGCTAATTTCATATCTTCTCACTATAAGGAGAAGGAAGATGTGCTGTCACTCCTCATGAAAATGCGTTTTTCAGAATCTGTTCCTGTTGAAACAGTATTGAACCTCTTATCACAGTGGTTTTCTAATACCATTTATTTAAGGCCAACACCACCATCACCTGAGGCATCCATTGTGCTGTTCTGAGCACTGGCTCTAAGTGACTCTCTTGAAGGTTGGTGGTGATCATTAATGTAGATGGTAAGCTCTTTCATAGACTACTGAATAACATGAATGGTCATTTGCTTTCTGACCATATTAAATTTACTGTTTGGGGTTTTTATATAATAAATGGAGAATGATACATTTCTTTTTAACTATTGCTCTCCTAGATTATGACATTTCTTTTGGTGTTGTACCTCTGCTGTCTTCTACTCATGGATACTGAGAAAGATAGATGAGGGGACTGGGAGAAGAACAAGGAGAACGTCCACTCATGCAAGGAATTAACATCTCCTTTGTGGCCTTAGGAAACTAATTGAGATCAGTCTTTGATAGCCGAGTGTGACTCCATCATCCTCAGGCAAGAAGGGGAGTTCTCCAAGGGTTAGCACTACATAAATTCTTCAAAAGACTTGGAAAGGGCACTCAGAGGGATTGGGGATGATGGGGAGAGTATGGAAGGAATGGTACACCCCTGACTTCGAGTAAAGGGAACACAGTTGGTGCAACCTCAAGGACGCTCAGTGTCATCCACGGCATCTCTACTCCTGGGTGTTATGAGTGACAGGCAGCGATGTGAGAGATGCTATAGTGCTCTCATATTTGACTCTGGTGAACCCCTAAGTGTGTACTATTGCTGATTTGGGACCCTAAAGTCATTGTTTGATGTGAGAGAATCACCTTTAACCAGTGTCTTGGGAACATCTTAGTAGCTTAGTTTCATGAAAAAATTATATCCTGTGTTGGTACAACAATCTGCTTGTCAGGATCTTCTCATGGAACCAGACTTGGGTCATAGCATCCCAGTAGATTTTATAGATGCAAGCCTCGTAATGCTTTAGGTATTCCGTTGACCTAAAAAATGAAGCAAAACAGATGTCAAATATTTTCTTTAAAGGACCAGATATTAAATATTTTAGAGTAATACCTCTGATATAACTCTCCAATTCTGTTGATGTTTCGATGTGTGAAAGCTGACATGGACAATTATAAATAAAGGAGTGTGGTGAAGTTTTAATAAAGCTTTATTTATAAAAACATACTTGTCTGTCTGTGCAAGTTTTTTAGTCCCCTAGGGCAGGATTGTAGGGTGTCCTGGGAGGGACAGCTGGGGACTGACTACTGCTCTGAGCTGATAAAAAATAAATAAATAAAAAGATAAAAGGACAAAGCAGAGGGTTAAAGGGTTATCTGATGTTTAATGGAGCACAGGTCAGATGGCTGAGCTGAGGTGACTGATAACGAGGCTACTCCAGGTACAGCCACATGAGTGATAGATGATGAGAAACTGCACCAGGACAGTAGCCAGGGAGGTAGAGGGTGAGCTGGGAAGTAAGCTGCCTTTGTTTGATGGCATTTTGGTCTGGGCAAAGATGAAGTACACTACACTTCAGTAAGGACCAGCAGTTTAATTTGGGCTATCAGGTGGATTTTGAAACTAAGTTAGAGAAGGAGTCCAGAACTGTTCAGTTATGTTCTGGCAAGAAAGGAAAGCCATGGGAGACAGAAAAAGTGTAAACTATGCTTGAGATTAACGTTGAGAGTATAGTGTTTAAAGGAAGCAGAGACCAAGACCTAAGGCACTAGATTGAGGTTATAACCATCACCAGTGTCCTGGGGCATGAAAACCACCATCAGTTTCTCAGGCATGAAGGGTGCTGATTTAGATAGTTTCATGTAAACCATCCACACCTGACCTTCCTGCTCCAAGGTGCACAGAATTCCCTGACCTTGAATATGCTCAGGAAGGAACACTTGCCTGGAAATAATCTTTGCTTTATTATAATAGTAAGAAATATGTCCCAAGGAGGAGTTGGCACAAGTCTAGGCACATTTTGAGCCATGTAGTCAGTGGCAGATGTATACTGAAAGTCTGCCCTCTGTTGTAGAAAGATCATGAATATTCAAAACCTTTGGAGAGAAGATGTATGAATATTCAAAGTCTTCTTTATAAAACGATTGTATGCACTTGCATTCCTTGCTCCCTTACCTACATAGTAGTCTGTTGTGTTTCTCTGCTATAAAATGCTTTCTCTCCAGCCTCTGTCTGACTCTGTGCTACAAGATACAAAGGACCCACCTAGTCTGTGGCGGTTTCTTTTCTTTTCTTTTCTTTTCTTTTCTTTTCTTTTCTTTTCTTTTCTTTTCTTTTCTTTTCTTTCTCTTCTCTCCTCTCCTCTCCTCTCCTCTCTTACTCTCTCT
>NC_034596.1:9676982-9679999 GCF_900095145.1 Mus pahari | reverse complement strand
TGGTTTTTCGAGACAGGGTTTCTCCATGTAGCCCTGGCTGTCCTGGAACTCACTTTGTAGACCAGGCTGGCCTCAAACTCAGAAATCCGCCAGCCTCTGCCTCCTGAGTGCTGGGATTAAAGGTGTAAGCCGCCACTCCCTGCTTCTATCTTTCTTTTTTACTGAAGTTGGGTGTAAACATAGAACAGAGAGGACATGGCAGATCTCTACCTTAACAGGCTATGCTCCTGATGACTGTGAAGAGCAGGACGTCATGAGCAGAAGAGGATTGCTGATTTTAATTTCCTGCTCATACCTGCTTATTGAGCAGGGGTAGACCTCTGAAGATTGATCCTTCTACAGGTCAGCAATGTTGACTTTTCAAGGAAGCAAGTCTCTGTCTTGACCAATGAAATGTATCAAATACAGCTTTACTATCTATGGTCAGACTGCATAGTATGGTTGAGGTAGGGTTTGATCCAGATGGCGAGGAATAACCATCTTCCCCTTCTGAGGTCACACCAATCCATTTCCTATATTCATAACATAGGATTATATTAATTATTTTTCAGGCTGCTGTGATCAGATACTTAACAAAAAGCAGCTAAAAGGTGAAAGGATTTATTTAGGCTTAAAATTTGACATAGCGTGGTCATCCATCAAGGACAGAAAAGTCCATGCAGGAGCTGAGGAGCTGAGGTGGTTGGTCACATTTACATCAGTAGCCAAGAAACAGAGCATTGATGGTAGTCTAATAAGGATTCTTAAATGCTTTCACCTCCCTTCTAGCCCATCACCCACCAGAGGTGGTTAGTGGGGCAAAAGGAGATGTTGATCTGTTTAGAAATAGTTTTTTGGGGAAATTTCAATCTTCATTTTCAAGCTATTAGTAGTTCAGGTCACGTGAATCAGCAGCAACAGTTTTATCCAGAAGAAACCTTAGGGCTCTGACAATCATCCTGAGTCAGCAGAAGTGGCAGGAAGCCATCCGAATATCACGAGAAGTTCTTAGCTGCATTTTTCTCTGCAAGGGCATGAAAAAGAATGATCAACGAAGATAGGCAAGGTGAACCGATGCCGCAATATCATCAGTGAAGGACAGCATCAGCAAAACCCAACAAAGACCAGCAAAGAGTGGCAAGGCAAATCAATGCCGTAGCATTGTTCACTGTCTGTCGGGTAATACTTGTACCCTTTCCAAACATCACTTGTCATCTGCTTTGGCAAAACACTCCATGCACCTTTTCCAGGCAGGTTCCAAAGAACACCACATGTCTGTTTCGGCAAAACATCCGCTCCGACAGTCTCAAAAAAAAAAAAAAAAAAAAAAAAAAAAATCACACGACACAACGGAATCTCCAAAGAAACCAGAAATTTCCACTTCAGTTGACAGGAAGGGGTACTGGGATATCATATCTCAAGGTCTACCCTCAGTGACTCGTCCTCCAGCAAGGCTTCATTCCCTAATGGTTTAATAACCTTTTAAATTACCACCACCAGCTGTACAAACCAAGTGTTTTTTTTAAATTTCTTTTTTTAAATTAATGTATTTATTTCTTTATATCCCAATATCAGCTCCTGTATTTTCAGTACCCTTTCACAAAGATCCTCCTTCCATTCCTCCCTCCTCATCTCCTCATATACTACACCCCCCCCTCTACCCCCTTCCTTGGCATATCAAGCACTCTGTAGAATTAAGTACATCCTCTTCCAAAGTGGCCCGGTTAAGGGACTAGGATCCACAGGCAGGCAGGCAAGCAGGCAGCAGTTCCAGGGACTGCTCCTGCTCCATTTGTTGGGGGGGGGGGGCTACATGAAGATTAAGATGCTCATCTGTTACATATTTGCAGGGGTCCTAGGTCTAGCTTGTGCTTATACTCTTTGGAAGTTCAGTCTCTGGGGGTCTCCAAGGGTCTAGGTTAGTTGACTCTGTTGGTCTTCCTGTGGAGGCTCTGTCCTCTTCTGATCTCTCAAACTTTCCCTCAACTCATACATAAGAGTTCTTGAACTCCATCTAATGTTTGGCTGTGGGTCTCTGCACACCTCTCCATTGGCTGCTGGGTGGAGCCTCTCAGTGGACAGCTATGCTAGGCTCCTCTCTGGAAGCATAGCAGAGTGTCATTAATAGGGTTGGTCAAGGATTGGTTCGTGCCCATGGGATGGACCGCAATTTGGGATGATCATTTGTTGGCCATTCCCTCTGCTGTATTTTTGTCCTTGCACATCTTATAGGCAGGACACATTTTGGGTCAAAGGTTTTGTGGATGGTTTGCTCTCATTATTTCTCCACTGGGAGTCATTCCTGGCTACAGGAATTGGCCACTTCAGGATCCATATCCCCACTGCTAGGAGTCTCAGCTGGGGTCACCTCTGTAGGCTGCCTGGGGACTCGTAGGTCTCTGGCATGTTTTAGAGATTTCTCCCCACTCACTGCTGATTTCCATCTCTGCTGCTCTCCATACATCTGCTAACCCCACACACATCTGTCCTGTTCCCCTCCTCATCCCCTTTCCCACCCAGTTCCTTCCCTCTGTCTACCTCTGATATTTGTTTTGTTTCTCTTTATGAGGAAGATTTAACCATCCTCTCTTGGACCCTCCTTGCTATTTGGCTTTTTGGGGGTCTGTTGATTATAGCGTGGTTAACCTGTATTTATAATGTCCACTTATAAGTGAATATATACCATGTTTGTCCTTTGGGGTCCGGGTTACCTCACTCAGAATGATATTTTCTAGGAAACCAAGTTGTTCAACACATAATCCTTTGGGGGATACCTTAAATTTAAGCCATGATGGTGGTTAAGAATATCGGGATACAGAGACCTAAGTTATTACCTTCCCTCTGTAATGCACCTTAAACAAGTGGTTCAATTTTCTATGCTTCAATTTCCCCAAATGTAATATTTGAGGAACTACCTTCCTCAAAGACTGAGTATAATGCCTGTACTGGATAGCTTTGTGTCAACTTGACACAGCTGGAGTTATCACAGAGAAAGGAGCTTCAGTTGGGGAAATGCCTCCATGAGATCCAGCTGTAAG
>NC_034596.1:9638250-9675357 GCF_900095145.1 Mus pahari | reverse complement strand
ACAATGTCGTAGAGAAAAAAAAAACAGTGTCTTAGAAGATATAAAGTTAGGGTGAGCCTAGATGCAGTGTGTGTGTGTGTGTGTGTGTGTGTGTGTGAGAGAGAGAGAGAGAGAGAGAGAGAGAGAGAGAGAGAGAGAGAGAGAGATTTAAACATTTCCTTATTGTCTTAGTTAGGGTTTCTATTGTTTTGATAAACACCATGACTGTCTTAGTCAGGATTTCTGTTCCTGCACAAATATCATAACCAAGAAGGAAGTTGGAGAGGAAAGGGTTTATTCAGTTTAAACTTCCACATTGTTGTTTATCTCCATAAGAAGTCAAGACAGGAACTCACACAGGGCAGGAACCTGGAAGCAGGAGCTGATGGAGAGGCAATGGAGGCTTGCTTCCCCTGGTTTGCTCAGCTTGCTTTCTTATAGAACCCAGGACTACCAGCCCAAGGATGGCACCACCCACAGTGTGCCCTCCCACCCCTGATCACTAATTGAGAAAATGTCTTACAGCTGGATCTCATGGAGGCATTTCCTCAAGGGAGGCTCTTTTCTCTGTGATAACTCCAGCTTGTGTCAAGTTGACATACAAAACTAGCCAGTACAGTGACCAAAAAGAAAGTTAGGAAGCAAAGGGTTTATTTGGCTTACCCTTCCATATCACCATTCATCATTGAAGAAAGTCAGGACAGGAACACATACAGGCAGGAAAGTGGAGGCAGGAGGTGATGCAGAAGCCATGGGGGTACCACTTGCTAGCTTGTTCAGCCTACTTAACCTGGACCACTAGGCCAGGCATGGCACCACCTAAGAAAATGCTATACAGGCTTACCTTCAGCCTGATACTATGAAAGCATTTTCTTAATTGAGGTTCCTTCTTCTCAGAGGACTGTAGTTTGTATCAGGCTGACATAAATGTAGTCAGCACATTTATCAACTATATCAATTAAGCAACAGAAACAAAACAAAACAAAACAAAACAAAAACCCATCCTTTGTTTTTCTTATTGATTTTCCTTCCTCTCATAATTGTAGGCCACACAATGCCATCCATTGGTTGAAACTGGGCTTGTAAATCTGCAGGTGAAGTTAATGTAAGATTAGAGATTGGAGCCAGGGACAATCCTTATGCCCAAGTTGAAGTTTATATCAATTTTATATTAACATTTAATTCTGGGATAAGCAGAGATGTTTGACAACACTGAAAGGCAGACTTAAAGTACCTCACATATATTACTGAGAAGAGAACCAGATGTGTGTAAGACAGCTGCGATGTATTTTCTTTCCTGGATCAAAGATAGAATGCTAATTATCAGCAAAGTTTCTGGAGACTGTGGGAATTTGTTGTCTCACAAAACTTCAGACTAAATTCATTTCCTTTCCTGTCCCCAGCCTTCAACAACACGTCCTGGCTCTATGAAAGAACTTATTTGTGAACCCGCAGATTGAAGACTGATTGTTTTGAGAATCTGGTGTTCCTTTTGGTCTGCTTGCCAGATTTTTAGGATTGAATTTTGCTTTAGATATTACCATTGAGCTACTTAAAAGAACACAAAAACATTCTTGGATATAGCATAAAAATTAAAATCTGACATCTTTGAATGGATTTTATCTGCCTGTGTGAATGCACATTTGTGTGTTAAACACTGAATAAGAAACTCTTATCTGAGCTCATTATAAAGTTATCAGTTTGGTAATACATTCTCAGGGGAGATCTTAATACTTGTGTAGAATCTGTAACATTCTTAGAAATTTAGCTTTGAGTGCACATTTATAATTCTACTTCATTCAATAAAGGCATTCAATACAGTCTACTGGGCTGGAGAGATGGCTTAGTAGGTAAGAGGATGCAAGTTCAGTTCTTCCCATCTATGTCTGCTCATTCACAACCAACTGCACTCACATGGACACACACACACACACACACACACACACACACACTCAAACAGAGAGAATAGTAAAATATCACTAGTCCCTCAATGCCCAAATATTTCATTATTCCTTCCTTCTTCTACCCTGAACTTAAAGCAGGAATAGTAATTTCATGGAACCTGAAGTGTGGACTTCAAGTGGTTGGAATAGCTAAAATTTATATTTTCAGTCTCTTGATAAACAAAGCCACCAGAATTCTGACTTGGTGAAGCAAATGGCATCATACGCACCTGACTATGTATGTAAGGTCAGATAATAAATTATTATTTATTGCTTTTTAAAATAAGTTTAAAACAGATGTATGCATAACTCTGATATCATGTGGGTGTACTGAGAACCAAACACGGTGGAAGTGAGAAAAAGGGAAGGAATTGCTCAAGATTCAGGAAGGCAGCTGACTGGACATGCATCTGAATGGTCATTGGTTGCTGTATTTTATTCTCTCTCTCAATGGCTAGCAGTCTCTCTGCATATCAATATTACGGATTTCATCATTTTTCTTTTCTCTTGGAAAACAAACCTTTGATCTTCATCATTTTGTTCTTCTTTTTCTTGTACTAATTCTTCTTCCTCCTCCTCTTCCTCCTTCTGCAATCAAATCCTTATCTTTAGTGCAAAACCATCTCATTCAAAACTGTTTGATATTATCATTTAGTATTTTTTATTTTGAAAAAGATTTGTTTATTTTATGTATATGGATATTTTTGTCTACGTGCATATCTCTCTGCACACCAGAAGAGGTCATCTGATCCTATGAGATTACAGTTACAGGTACTTGTGCACCTGTAACTAGCACCATATGGTTGCTAGGATTTGAACTCAGGACTTCTGACAGAACTGCCAGTTCTCTTAACCATGGAGCCACATCTCCACCCCATCATTTAGTAACCCTGTGCTTTTATATTCTTCAATAATTTCTCTGTTAGTTGCACAGGCATGATAGAGCAGGAATGTTTTTGTTGTTGTTGTTGTTTTGTTGTTTTTTTTTTTTTTCGAGACAGGGTTTCTCTGTGTAGCCCTGGCTGTCCTGGAACTCACTTTCTAGGAATGTTTTTAAACATTTGGATTGCTGTGAGTGGACAGAGTTCCAATTCTGGGACCTAGCAGACCAGACATCAAATCTCAGGGATTCAGAGGAATGCATGTGTAAGACTGGCCAGGAAAATTTAACTCTCTAGCCTACAGTTTCAGAACACTATGGATGGTGATTTCTTCTGCATGCAGTTTCTGTGAGATTACATTTATAGTGCTGAGATTCAATTTGAGAACTTGGGCAGAATTCTAGTATGGAGTGCATTCCAGCCCTGAAGTATCAGTTTAATAAGGAAAACTAAGTCCACATTTAAGAACGGACCAATGCAGTGTATTTATGCTAATGTTTAATAATGTTGTTGACAGGAAGGTAGCATTAGAACTATGTCCTCTGTAGAGGCTTTGCTTTAACATCTGTCTTGAGGGCAGGCCTTGCGTCAGTGCAGATGTGACTTCACCATCTTTGCTCTCTAGTGTATTGTCTAACAAAGCATGCTCCCCAAGATGTGCTGGTTAGAAGACAAATATTCTATAATCTAATGTGCACAGGGACTGCTCTCTACATCATATGTCTCCTAACTACCTTCTAACCGTTTATAACGTGTGGCTGTGCATGAAAAATCCCTGCTGTATGGAAGCCTAATTCTGTTTATGCTAATCTTTTTCAACTTACTCAGTATGAGAGTACCAGTTTTGCTTCCCTGCCTCAAGTGGAACAAAGAGTTCCACTTTGTAGTCCTGGATGTTCCGAATCTTGCTCTGTAGACCAGGCTGGGTTCAAACTCACAAAAATCTGCCTGCCCCTGCCTCCTGAGTGCTGGGAATAAAGACATGTGCCACTACCCCCAAGCTTACCAACTTTGCTTTTCAGTAACATCTCTTAGTGTCCACCATACCTCTTAAGGCATATACACAGAACAGGAAGTTAACAGATGTGCATATTCTATCCCATTGTAGCAAGTTCCAGTGTATTTCAGATGTTGTATTTTAGATAAGCTTTGATACTGTGCAGTCTCCTTAGATGCACATTGCCATTATTTAATCACTACTTATTCAACAAGTATATTTCCTTATGTTTTCAAACTGTGGAGGAAGAAAACTAGAGTTATTATTTTAAATTTACCAAAAGCCCCCTGGGAAAAACTTTTTCCAAGCAGTTATTTTAATGCTATCTATATTAAATAGATTTAAATTTTCACATTCCTTTAAAAAAACCCTCAGGCTTCCAGAAAGATAATTGAGTTCCACAAGCCAAATGTGGCAAGTTAAATTGGAACATTAATTAAAAACAATTGCAACAACTGTAAAGGCAAAGATTACCTCTGTTCTTTTCGAATGAATTGTGTTGGATGAAGCTTACTTTGAAGAGCCAGGTTCCATTTGTTGGTAGAGAAAACTACTACAGTTAAACCAAACAACCAACTTTGAACTCATAAATGCTAGAGTAACATCTGTTCTGATTGTGTCTTGAGGGGACAGTAAAAAAAATTAAAGGTATTCCTAGCAGTGAGATTCCACAATGCAGAAATGCAGCGTCCTAAGCACAGTAGTGTTTTAGAAATCTGAATGATAGAAATTATTCCCTAAAGCGTCTCACCCCTCACCCATGGTATTTGTTCACTGACAACATGACCCATTCTCAGTGACCTAGCTACCACTCCTTTTGTCCTTCTATTGCCAAACAGTCTAGCATTGCAGTTTTGATTAGCATCGCATTTTTCTTCTGACAGCGTGAATTCTCCATAAGCTCTCTTCCTGGTATCTTCACTGCACTGTCCAAACTCTCTGAAACTGGTCTGTAATCTGAAGACAAGAGACACATAAGCAGTTTTTTAAATCAGGACTAGCTGGAGAGTCAGCTTTGACAGGCCTAGAACTCACTCACTAGGTAGACCAGTGTGGATGCTCACCGATCTCCACCTGCCTCTGCCTCCTGAGTGCTGGGATTCAAGAAAGCATGTGTCACCATATCTGGCTTCTCCTGTAGTTTTATTGAATAGTTTGTTTTTAAAATAATAATAGATTTTTATCTCATTTCTTCATAACTCTTTGATTGGGTTGGGTCTCTTG
This sequence comes from Mus pahari, assembly GCF_900095145.1. Classification (NCBI taxonomy): domain Eukaryota; kingdom Metazoa; phylum Chordata; class Mammalia; order Rodentia; family Muridae; genus Mus; species Mus pahari. The sequence continues at coordinate 9,670,333 of NC_034596.1, read as the reverse complement.
ATTATGTTCCAAAGTTCTTGTGAGTTGTAGTAATGCTTAATTTAATTTCTATGTATTTATTTCTGAATGGAGTATTTTCTCAATCATGTCTTCCAACTCTGACATTCTTTCTTGTACTTGACTTAACCCTATTGGTCGGCTTTCTACTGTGTTCAATTCAGTTTTCATTCTCCCCTTCCAGAACTCCAATTTCCTTGCTCAAATTTTCACCTAAGATAATTCTTTCTTATTAATGACCACCTTTTATATCCAGCTCTTAAATTAATATATCTCACTTATGTGTTTGTTTGTATCTATTTTGAAGTTATTGACCACACTTATTAGTAGACCTTTTAAAGCCCAATCTGACATTTCAACCATTTCAATGCCTTTAAATTTAGTTTTTAGTTCTACATGCTGTTTTGGGGGAGTCATGTTACTGTAACTTTCATGGTTCTTCTATTCATGTGTTCTGATTGGTGAATTTGTTTTGGTAGACTTATTTTCCAGCTTTATTTGGGATCTCATTAGTAAGTAGTCTGGTCTTGAATGAATATTCACTCTCCATTGCCTCAGTAGAAAGGAGGAACCAACTGTTGTAACAGCAAGAATATCAAACCAAACCAGGCATAGAAATACATTTCAAGTTAATTTTAAATGGCCACCAGTAATCATGGAACAAAACTGGCAAAATCAGTGTAAACTATGAAAGTAAAAATTAATAAAATTGATAAGGGCCAAAGTAAAAATAGTAAATGAATGAAATAAAAGAATGAATCATAAAAGGGAAAACTGATAGAAGAAGCTGAGTTAAATTAAAAAGGGAAAGGACAAAAGAAGGTTGGAAGAAGGAGAAAAAGAGGAAGAAAAAATATTTCACTATTGATAAAAATGTTTAAGAAAAAAGGGAATATCCTATACAATTAAAAAAGCAAAAATAAAAATATTGCACTATCCATTAAATAGAGTAAAATTACAGATAAATTGTAAGAAGAAAAACAATAAATAAGAGAAAACAATGAAGTATTGGAGTATTTTCTTCCTGGGTCCTCTGCCACTAAAGTCTGTCAAGTGAGAGGCTGGTCTCTAGAAACTGGAATCTCTCTTTGTCCTGTTTAAATTGATACTGAGGTTATTTGTCAACAGAGCTGTGTTCTGGAGAGAGGCTTCAATGGGTCTACCCTCTGCTGCTAATATCCAAGTCAGGGGGCAACTCTACAGTACACTTGGGGCATAGAGGGAACAAGCCAAGTACTGAGATCTGTACTGAAACACCGTTTTCAGTGTCTCCAGTCTTTGTCAGCATTGGACAGACTGCAGACAGGAGGAGGGATCTGAAAGAGAGTGCTCTACCAAGCACGAACTGTGGGATGTTCCGTCTTGTCTGTAGGAAATGCATGCCGCCCTGGAGCTCGTGTCACCTGCGGATCCCTGGCTCTGAGATACAGTCATCTTCACGTGATGTAGTTTGTTCCTTATCACAGAAGGTGGGACCACCAACACAACGCTCTCCCCAATACAAGCCTCCTGTGTCCTTAACTTCTCAGCGTGTCTGCAGCCAGCCCTCCTCTTACCACAGTGTCTTTGTGTGGCCCACTTCTTCCCAGAGACTGTAGCATGATGATCTCAGGCAGCCTGGCTCGTGTTCGTTACTTGTTTGCACAGAGTACATCAGTCTCAATGTCCTCTTCCCTCATGATAGCATATGGCTATAGCATTCTACAATAGGGACAGTGGATTTTTTTTCTCCAGTCCTGACTTACCATGCAGAAGGAGTCACTGTCATCCAAAATCAGCCAACTGGGTTTACAGCTTATGAGAACCATGAACTTGTCCATTGGCTAGGTCTGTCAATCTTTTGTACCAGGACCACCCGACTTAGTTAGTGGAAGCCTTCAACTCCCCCACCCCTCTGCTGGAGAACCTCTGCTGCTGGTCTGACGCCTCACTCCCAATGCTCAGCCTTTCCTTTCTCTGAACTTTCCAGCTGTCTTGTCTCTGTTCTTTTTAATGATCTTCTTTTTCTCTCTCCCAATAGAGCCTGACTTCCATGACCCTGACTCTTGTTTCATGGTGTCACATATAGTCTGCTTCTGAGGGGTGTCTTTACAGAAGAAGAAACGAGGGTTAAGAGAAGCATCTTGCTCAATGTCTGACAACTGGTCACAGGTAGTATGGAAAAAAAAATGTAACTTTATATGGCTCTGCAGCTCCCACAATGCTCTTCTTAGTGCTAAGTGGTGGTATTGTAGCCCCCTATGCATGGATGGTATATAGATTCACATGCCATTTATTTCTCCCTTTTTGCTCTTCTGGTTGTTCTATGAATTCAAATCATTGTCTCAATGTAGCCACAAAGTTCCATTTCTCTATTTTTAGAAAAGACCATGTAGCTCAATAGAAAAATAATCTGGAACACCTTTGAGTGTTCCTGATAGGCATCATCATGGGGCTATGAGCAATAGCAAAACTACAGGACTGCTGGAAAGCACCGCCAATATAGCCAAGTACCAAAGACAGCGACTTGTACGTGGGAAATGGCTCAGTGGGTAAAATGGTTTTCTGAACAAAGCGATGACCAGATTTCAGGTCCCCAGAACCCACCTAAAAGCTGGATGCAGTAATGCAAGAGGTCTTTGTGCCTCCCTACTGTGAAATGGGAAAGGGGGACAAGAAAATCTCTAGAAGCTTGCGGTTGCCGGGCTCGCTTATGACACGGCAGTGAGACCCTGTCTCTCAAATGATGGGAGGACAAGGACCAAGACTTGAGGTTGTCCTCTGACCTCCCTCCCTCCCCTCCCAAATACTCATAAATCGGCGGCCCACTAAAGTCATCAGGATCTACTTCCTACAAGGCTTGAAGAAGCTGGAGTGGAGGGTGACAAGTTTGAACAATTATTCCTGATGAACTCCGGCTCCTTCTTGAAGTCACATTTCCGTAGATATCATTGCCATCTTTATATTTTCTCCTCTCTCCCATTAGGTATTGTGTGAATGTATGGAATTATTAAAGAAGTAATGAAAATATGTCAAGTAAAAGCTTAAAAACAAACAAACAAAATTCGGCAGGTGCCCCTGTATGTATGCCCAGCTCTTGGATAGCCCTCCCTCTAGTGGCAGCTCAATGAATTTCCATTATAATTAGCCTCCATTGATCCTAAACTATATGTTCAAATAACATTTGGGAAAAAAAAAAACAAAACAAAACACAGGGAAATACTATTGTATAAGATTTTCTAAAACTACACACACATTATAGGAACAAGAGGGATGAGGTGGTGAGAGAACAAAGAGAGAAAGAGTACTGGGAGATACAACTAGATTGGGAGGGCATCTCTGGGACAAGCTAGAAACGTAAGACAGTGGAAACTCCCAGGAATCTTTGAGGGTGATTCTAGCTAAGACTCCTAGCAATGGAGGATACAGAGTTTGAACTGGCTACCTCCTGTAACCAGGCAAGAGTTCCCATGGAGAGATTTGTAATACCAACCCAACCACAAAATGTTACACCAACAACTTGTCATGCCTACAAGGTGTACAGGGTAAACAGTGGAGCAGAAGTTGAGAGAATGACCAACAAATGACTGTCCCAGCTTGAGACCCATGCTGAGAGAGAGAGAAAGAGAGAGGGGGAAGGGGAGGGAGGAGGGGGAGGGAGCAAAGAGGGAGGGGGAGAGGGAGGGGGAAGGGGAGGGAGGAGGGGGAGGGAGAGGGAGAGGGAGAGGGAGAGGGAGAGGGAGAGGGAGAGGGAGGAGAGGGAGAGGGAGAGGGAGAGGGAGAGGGAGAGGGAGAGAGAGAGAGCACTCCTGGCACTGTTAATGATATTTTGCTATACTTGCAGACAGAGAGGCTTCACTCAGCAGCTGATGGAATCAGATGTAAAGACCCACAGCCATGCATTAAGTGGAGCTTGGGGAATCCTGTGGAAGAGGGAGAGGAAGGACTGAAGGAGCCACATGGATCAAGGACACCAGAGCAACACCTACAGAATCAACTAACCTGGGTCCACACAGGCTCATAGAGACTGAACCGCCAACCATAAAACATGTGTGGGACTGACCTCGATCCTCTGCACATCATGTAGCAGTTGTGCTTCTGGGTCTTCTCGTAAGACTCCTAATGTGAGAGCAGAAGCTCTATGACTACATTGCCTGCTGGTGGTTGGATCCCTTTCCCCTAGCTGAGCTGCCTTGTTTAGCCACAACAGAAGAAGATGTGCCTATTCTTACTGCAACTTGGTAGGCGAAGGCTGGTTGATACCTATGGAAGACCTTCCCTATGGGAGGAGGATTGGATGGTGGGGAAAAGGATGTGAAAGGGAGGGACAAGGAGGAAAGGTGGAAAGGGAAGCTATTGTCAGGATATAAAGTAAATAAATAACATAATTAATAATAAAAAAGAAAAATATACACGCACACATATATGTGTATACATAGATATAATATATATGTATATACATATATACATATACACATATACATACATATAAAGATAATACTTACATACATTTATAATGTATATGTATATATTGATCTATGTACACATATTCATTAGATGTAATTATTCCAAGAAAGGTAATAATGTTCCCTTCCAGTGTCCATAGACTATAACAATACCTCAATAATAGGCAAGGGAATCCTCCTTTCTAGTTGTTGGTCAGGAGTCTAAGAGACTCTCAAAACAGTACAGAGTATTTCATGCCTTGGGGTTGTCTCTCAGAACTTTAAGGTAGACACTCTTTCCAAAGACACCACACCTCAGGCGCAGGACTTGGAGGAATCCATCTGGAACTCATCTAGAAACCTCTTCCCCGAAGACTAGCTCTCACAGAATTGGAAGGTACTTCTTGAACTGTAAAGGGAGACAAGGAATCGAGAGCCATACACAAATGGAAAGTTTACAAACCACAACAATGATCAGCATGGCAAGATATTCTCAAGTGTGCAATAGTGGCGCTTGTATCATGGGGATAACCAACAGTCATTTCCTTGGACTGAAGGTCCTCTCATGCCTGTCTGGTCCTGTAAACCTAGCAAACTAGGCACCCATGTCTGGAGAAGTCACAAACTCAAGATGAGAATCCAGAAGGACCAGCTTCCCAAGCTGTACAATTTGTATGTATAACCTATATACATGGCCTTCAACTCACAAATAAGTACAGCTTTCACCCCCATCAAATAAAGCCTGTTCCTCCTCCTCTTTGTCCTCTTCTTCCTCTTCTCCTCCTATTCCTCCTTCCAAGATGAAGACCATTACAGACATGTAGAACTGGTCAGAATTTGGAGAATAAGTGACTTCGAGGTGCCTGTCCCCACTTGTCAGCCATTTTACTTCTGCAGACATAAATTATTTACTTATACAGTTTCCTGGTTTGTCTGTCATTACGAACTGGAGAAGCCCATCTTGGCAGAGAAATTTCCCTTTATAGAATTGAGTATTAATCTACATTTGTCACATTGAGCTGCCAACTATCTAGCAAGACCTTGCCTGTCACTCAGACACATCCTGTTACTTGACTCACTACTCTGTATTTTGCCATATGTTGTATGTCAGTCTTTAGTGAAGGAAAACTAGAATTTTGAGAAAAAAATGTGAAGCTACTGAAAAACCATAGTAGATACAAAAAGATTTGTCTCAGAATTCTATTTAGAAAAAAAATATCCCATATAGGGATAAATCCTACGAATATCTGCATATATGACCTTTCCCTGGTCAAAGAAAGCAGAGGTGACAGATTACCTGATTCCTGTACTGTAATGGGGGGAGAGGACTTTCAGTGTATACAGGAGATCAGTAAAACATCTCCACTACGGTTTGAAATAGCGCCCAGTGACGTAGTAAAGGAGACTTATCTGTAGTCCTTCCCCCAGATGGAACAACAAAAGAGTTCAAAGCATTCATGTTCTGGCAGATAACTTAGGATGACACTTCAGAACATACCTAAATGACAGGGACAGTCCCTTTGCCATCTGAAATCACTCCTAGGTAAATTATCTTCTTCTGCTTCTGGGGTTTCCAAGACCAGTCGGGTGAGTTAAGAAAACTGCCCTTGGGAGACTGTGGACTTATTTTGCTTCCTGCTTCATCCACCATGTGAGTTGCTTCATTTTGTATTATAGCTATCACGGATGGGACCTTTCCTGGTGCCATGTGTTTTTGTACCATGGTGGATTCAAATTCCTCAAATCCCAAGAACTAAAATAACACCATCTCTTCTCTTACATTGCTATTGTCAGATGTTTTGCCACATTGCTAAGGAAAGTAAGCAATCCACCATGCTACTTCCTGGGATTAAACTTTCATGGAGAACAAAACCAGAATCTGGGTTTTACCTTGCAAAGGGATGTGGCCTGAAGTTATCTTTTAAACTGGCTGTCTGGGCCAGCATGCAGCTTCCGGACATGGCAGGCACTTAGCCAAGGTTGGGTAAATAACTGAATTCAGGAAAGCTTCTCTGTGAATGTGTGTTTCCATACACGCAAATATTTGGATCTGTATTTGGTCATACTAAAATTACAAAATCTTAAAAGCGGTAATTATTATTTATTTATTTACTTTGGAATTTAGAAATGTGCCCACCAAAAGCTCTGTGTCAGATGAGTTTTAAGTCATAATTTTATTTCTGATTTTACACTTTGGATGGATGGAATTAAACTGAGAAAGCAGCAATGAAAGTTAGTTTTCCTGAGCAAGAAAACCACCCCTTCTTGACTACGGTATGTTGTAAGACCAGTCGTGAAGCTTTATATTCTGGCTGAGTTGAGTGGATTGGTGCTTTCCGTTTGTTGTCAAAGCTTCAACTACTTCTTCAAGCTTTTTACTGGATGCATGCTGGTTAAGCAAGTCTAGCAGCATCTTCTTTTGCTGTCCACAAGCATCCCTGTTTCCCAAGGGAAACTCCCCCATGAATGGTGTGGCCTGAAAAACACTGGTCTTCTCTCTGGCTTTAGGGCTGATCAGGAGCACAGGATCAGCAAGTGTCTTTATGATGAGACTGAACTAAACAAGTCCATTCCCCTGTAGGGTTGCTGGATTGGTAGGTAGCGAAATTAGAAAAGATCCTATCCACTTCGCTATTCTATAGGGGCATTCACGTAAGAATAGAGATGAGGAATAGAGGCCCCTTGGTCTGGCAAACTTTATATGACCCAGCACAAGGGAAGGCCTGGGCCAAGTAGTGGTAGTGGGTGGGTAGGGGAGCAGGGGTGGGGGTGGGGTATAGGGAACTTTCGGGATAGCATTTGAAATGTAAATAAAGAAAATATTATTATTTTTATTAATTATTTATTATTATTTATTATTATTATTATTATTATTATTATTATTATTATTATTATTATTATATAAAAAGAATAGAGATGAGAGCCAAGCAGAGAAACAGATTTCTGAGGTATCCTTGAGTGTGCGGGTACAGTGGAGTACAAAGTCTCTCTTGGGATTTTCATTTCACAAATTGTTGCCTCTTTCTATCTATTGAAGTAAATTGAGTCTCATGACAAACCCGAAAATAAACCAAATATTTCAAGGAATGGATCACTGATGGGCATAGTCTACTTAGTATCTGTCTCAACTCTGTTGCAGACTTACAGAAAATGGCATCAACGGTAAGGGAAAATTGGTAGGTTCCTGGGAGCCTCTGGTTTTATTCCCATGGACAACTGGGGTTAAACATAGATACATCATTTCTTCTTATGACATGCAGTTGTGACATACAATGAAGCTTATGTAGTTCATAATTTACCCCAAATGACACTGGTCTGGAACCCAAGGCAGGCACTGAAGTTTCACATACCCTGGATTCTTGAGTCACTTTCTGCTACGTCCTGCCAGCAGTTAGAATGTGGCTATACCAACTATCTCCCTACAAACATTTTAGCAGATCAGAAGAATTCTCCATTATTATTTTTTTACTAAAAATTTTAGTTCTTTGAGAATGTCGTACAACATGTTTTGATCATATTCACTCTCCTATCCCAAATCCTATATCACCCCACCAAAAAACAAACAAACAAACAAACAAAAACCATTCAATATTTTCTTTCAAGAACTGCTTGAACTTGAACCAAGAACATGATGACAGTAGTTCTCAACATTAATCAGTGCTTGACCTGCATTGGCAGATGGCAGCTGACTTTCCATATTGTAGGTAGTGTGGAAAAACCACCTCTGCATCAATGAATGTGTACATAAAAGGCTTCTATAAAGAAATGCATACAGCATCAGAAGAAGTAAACTGCAGTTTTGATCACAAGGAAGTGATTTGCAATCAGCTTCTAAGCAGGGTATTTGGGTAGGGACTGATGGAGCTCAATGGTGGGTTACCCTCACAGGTTTCTGAGTGGGTGGAGCTTACTGCCTCAGGGCGTGGGCCTTGTTACAAACAGATTCATGGAGAAGGCTGGGTAGGAAGTACTTACTCCAGGGATGGCCATTTCCAGGATTGTGTACCCTTCCTACAAAGGGTTCCTTTTGTTTTAAGGATGCCCACTTCCAAAGTGAACCGTGCTTGTGTTGATTCTTATTTTTTACAATATATATCTACATAAAAGGCATCAGAATAAGTACATATTCATGAATATAGCCATCCCCTTAACAAAGTAAACTGAGCAAGAAGAGGTAGCACCATGAGTCCGCAGAATTCAGCCATGTTTTCATCCCCTTGGTCATTGTTCACCCTCAGATAATGAAGGTGTGTTGACATCATGTGTATCAACTTTGCAGCAGGACACAGCTTAATCTCTTAGTTAGTGACACATGGCATAGAGGCCTTATAAAGAACATGTTATCAGACAGTGGTCTCTGAATTTCTGTGAAGCTTCTCTGGCTATCTTGAAAAAAGTTTCTCACCCCTTGATTTCAGTGGGCAGTGAGAGGCAAAGCAGCCTGTGAGTGCTCACAGACACATCATAAATGGAAGGTGGAAGGCTGGGAAGACAGATAAAATCAGCCTTTCAGCTCCTCAGGGTCATGGTGGGAAAACTAAAAGGAGGAAGTCAGGCTGAGGTAGTCAGGTTATTAGCCATTGGTATAAGGACTCTGATTGATTCCTGTTAGTAACTGCCACTTCTCTTGTCCTGACAGGGAGGGAGACTGGGCAGGAAACTCTACAGGCTGGGCCAGTGCTTGTGGAGATGAAGGCAGACATTGGTTTCCAATAACCTTGCACTTTCTGATCTCTATTTTTAGCCAGCCAGAACTGAAAGTTCATCATCTTGGAATCCACATGGAAAAAGGAGAAGCCGTTATGAAGAGTTTGGGGTTTCTGATTATACCACTGAACTTGGGCAGGGCAATTCGTCAGATTCTAGCCTGTGAAATGTTCATTTCTGAGGGTTTGTGATTTGTTCAGTCAGCATTGAGTGGCTATTTTGTGTAGATGCTATATCCTGAATGCTGAGAGAAAGCTTTTCTTTATGGCATTCAGACTAGTCAGTTGGCTAGATAATAGTCAGCTGCGACTTCATTGTGAAGTTACAATAGTAGAGTGACTGGCTGAGCAGGTCATATGCTGTACAGCTCCAGAGGGAGCCATTTCTCCTGGAGTGCATTCTGTGCTGCATTACATGACATAAACTAGAACTACATTGTAGCACAGTCCAAGAAAAACACTAAAAAAAGACAGAAAGGCGGATCTATTAGACAAAATGAAAATGATAACTAAGTTAGGATTATGTTGTAGAGTATTTCTTCAAGAAAATGGTTCTTCTCTTGGTCTATCAGTTTTATTTCTGTGCCTGTGATAAAATACCCAGACACATAGCACTTCCAGGTTATAGTCCATCATTGTGGGCAGGTTAAGGCGAGGGCTTCAAACAGCTATTCATATTATATCTACAAGCACAGAGAGAAATGAATTCATGCATGCTCACTTGCATGCACGCTAATTCTCAGCTCAATTTCTTACTCTGACATAGTTCAGGATACCCTGTCTAGGAAATGGAGCTGCCCATATTGGGATGAATCTTCCTACATCAACTAACTTAGAACTATTTCTAATAGTTGTGCCTATAGGCCAATCCAAAGCAGATAGTCTGTCATCAAAGGCTCTCTTCCAGGGAGACTGTAGGTCATATTGAACAAATAACATTAACCACCATAGCTGGAGGAAGCAGAACTAGTAGCTGACCCTTTAAGTTGATAATCCTCATTCTCATCTACTCCTATTATCTGTAGGTTTGGTCTTTTCATTGTGTCCTGGATTTCCTGGATATTTTGAGTTAGGATCTTTTTGCATTTTGCATTTTCTTTGATTATTCTAATACTTCTAATTGGCATCTCCCAACCTTGTTACTACATGGAGAATTATTTGTCCCATCCCCTGACTTCTTTTTTTTTTTTTTAACTATTCAACTATTTATTTATTTATTCATTATTTTATTTATTTACATTTCAAATGCTATCCCGAAAGTTCCCTATACCCACTCCCCCTCCCCTGCTCCCCTATCCACCCATTCCCACTTCTTGGCCCTGACGTTCCCCTGTGCTGGGTCATATAAAGTTTACAAGACCAAGGGGCCTCTCTTCCCAATGATGGTCGATTAGGCCATCTTCTGCTACATATGCAGCTAGAGACACAAGCTCAGGGGGTACTGGTTAGTTCATATTGTTGTTGCACCTACAGGGTTGCAGCCCCCTTCAGCTCCTTGGGTACTTTCTCTAGCTCCTCCATTGGGGGCCCTGTGTTCCATCCAATAGCTGACTGTGAGCATCCACTTCTGTGTTTGCCCGACACTGGCATAGCCTCACCAGAGGCCTCTATATCAGGGTCCCTTCAGCAGAATCTTGCTGGCATGTGCATTAGTATCTGGATTTGGTGGCTGATAATGGGATGGATTCCCAGATGTGGTAGTCTCTGGATAGTCTATCCTTTCATCTTAGCTCTAAATTTTGTCTTTGTACCTATATCCTTTAATGGGTATTTTGTTCCTAATTCTAAGGAGGAATGAAGTATCTACACGATATTTTGTTTGCTGCCCATTCCTTTTGTGAATTCACCAAGGCTTGGCCATGGAAGAGCTGGCAAGAATTATGTCACATTTATAGGACAACTTATTTCTTCATGTAGTTGAGACTTGTGACATTGAATTTGAACAGGATTATAGTTTGATTTCTCCAAGTTTGTTGAATGTTCTGGTTTGATGACATCTTGTTTTCAGTGAACCAGTCCTATTTCAATGGACTTGAGACATCATGTTGAAAGTTGTTTTATTGTTGGAAACTGATTCTAGACACATCATGATACCCACTGAGGATTAACAATCTTACTATACTCTGAAGCCTGTATTTACCACAGGGAAGGAAAGAATCGTGACTTTCATATTAGAATTTTGGAAAATTAAAAAAAGCTTATCAGAAAACATAAAAGGCTTGCGGTTACTTATTTGTGTGTGCATGTATGTGCACATGTTCAGGTGATGTTTCTTGGGATGCCACTCCTCATTTTCTGTTTGTTTTTAGCCAGGGTCTCTCACTGGACCAGAGCTCACTAACTAGGAATTCATTCTCACCAACAAATTCCAGAGATCTGCTGGTCTTTGAAGTTCTAGCACTGGGATCACAAGTGTATGCCACTATGTTTGCATCAAACATAAATAATCATACTTGCAAGGTAACTGCTCTCCCATCAAATTCTCTCCAGGTCTGACACACAGTTACTTTTATTTTGAGCCTTGCAGTTAACATTTGATGTCGCCCCATAGCTGTCAGGTTTGGACATTGGTACCATCCCTGGAAGCAACATAATCTCTTCTCCTCTTACACCTTTATCTTTTTCTTATGAGTGGCAGATGTCTACAGTGAAAGGTGCCAAGGTTTAATAGCAGATAAAGATCTTCCTGTTCAGAAATCTACTGTGGGAAGCAGAGATGTATGAAGCCAGATATGACTTACACTGCATTTCCAAATGATTTCATAAACAAGTGACTTAACTTGGTTAGAACTGGAAGGTCAGGACTGAAATGATACTGTGGCATCAAGGACCCCAGAAGTATAGCTACTGTCCAAGTGGTGACTCCTTCCTTCTAATTACTGCACACAGTAAGAATCCTGGTGACAGCCCATGTACAGCGGAATGCTAAATCTCTCTGAGTCAATGTACCTGGCATAAGCTACCCTATAGAAAGCCTCGGAACCTGCAGTGCAGAGATGCTGGTGTCTGCTGTCTGTTTTCCTCTGTAGAAGCACAACGAATGTCTCCATTTATTCTCTCTGTGTGCTTCTTTGTAAATTCCACTCATCCTTCTTCTTTGAACTTTTGATTAACAATACTGTCAGCAGAGCAATTTGATGTCCATGGAAAGGTGCTGCTTATAAAGCATTTTCTTTTTCTGAGTTTTTTGATAGTTGGAATGGAAAGGCTGTTTTATGCTTGAAAACCTCTCTATTGTTTTCCCTTCTATGAATGTGAAGTAGACACTGACGGAATATGTTAGCTTTTCTGTGTAACTTTATCTGCACCGTTCTGGGTCTCTGCCCCTTGATTCAGATTGCACAGTCACTGAAATGCATCTGCAGTTGGATGCTTTAGATTTGGCCGAGAAGGGAGCACAGTTAGGAGTTCCTTGTATTCTTTACCCAAATGTACCTGCTTTTCAAGTGGTACCCATTGCTTTAGCAATTGTGAAATGAATGATTGTGAAATGCAGCATACTTTAGAGGGGCTATGGGAGGCAGAGCAGATACAGTCTCCAAATCTCATTTGTTAGCACTAATTTCACAGTAGCCTCCGTCTAGCTAATTTAAGTATATAAACACCGTTCATGATATTCATCATTTAGCATGATTCTCATAAGTGCCTGACCCAAATTAAACATTACGGGCAAAGGGTGCATAATTACAGCTCTAAACACACTCAGACACAATGGGGAAGACAGATAAACGTGTAAGAACCCAAGTGTGACTCACATTGCATTTCCAAATTATTTAGTAAACAAAGTGACTTAACTTGGTTAGAAATGGACATTCTAACACTCAATTAGTATAAGGCGTTCTGAAGCAGCAGAAAAGGGTCTTACCAGTCTGCATTCCACAAATGTTTGGTCCATGTCTTAGCCACTAACTCCTGGGCTTCCAGGGGGGACAAGGTAGATGGACTCTCATGTCGTGTATCATTATTCTCTTCTCCAAAGCATTAGCCACTCAGCTTATTGAAAGGCATTCAGTGTCTAGTCCAGTGAAGTTGTTTTTGAGGCTGGTAAGATGGTAAACATCCAAAAGCTTGCAGGTGTGCCTGTGCAAGCATATATATAAATACACAGACACACAGACACACAAACACACACACGCACAAACAGATACAAACACATACAAACACAAAGACACATACAAGAATGCATATATACATACATATATACACAGACTCACACAAATACAAAGAAACATACATGAACACATACACACATATACACAAAGACACACACAAACATGCAGACAAACACACACACAAGCACACAAACACAAAGACACACACATATGCATAGACTTAGAAACAAACACATGCACACAGATACACACACACACACACACACACACACACACACACACACACACCTTCAGTGGTAGTTATATGTATCAGGACTCCAGGGAGAGTTAGTTGGAACACCACTGCAATCTAATGGGTTAGGAACTGAGTGATCTATGTTCTAGCTGAGTGGATGCTGTCCATCACTCTTTCCTTATCTTGGTTTCTTCATCTGTGAAATCAGAAGCCATGCTTGAAAAGCTCCTGGGACTCTTCCTGCTTAGATATTTTCTCAACCAGCCCAAGACTATAAATCAAATCAAAACCAAACCAACCCTTTTTCTTCCCAGAGAAGGGGCACATTTCACGAGAGGAAGACCAGCTTCCTACAGGGCACAGCGCATTATTTCACATTGCAAGTGTAAGTCAGACAAGCTGTAAAGCCAATGCATTTCACAGTGGGGTTTGTGGTTGGCTGAATGGTTCATAGATTAAATGTTTAAGGTTAAAGATACATTTCCATTAAGGGGATCTATATCACTGTCACAGCAGATTATTTCCCCAACAATTCTGGTTTAGGGAGTCCTTGGAATATTAAAGCTCTAGGAAGAAACATGATTGTATATTATATTGATTTTTAGAGTTGAATGAAAACTTGGATCAGAGATACTGAGGTAATTCATGAAATATATTGTTTCAGTTGATTGATGAGGTCAATTGTGAAAACACTATGCTAAAATCCCCATTCCTTCTTAGTACTGAACACATAAAATACTCTATGGACAAGTGCCTTACCTGGACACAGACTGGGCCACATTCTGTCACTCATTCTCTATTACTAGAACTCAATGTGAAGAGCACTTTGTTCAGATGGGAGGTGATGGAGGCTCTTATTGCAGGGCTCAGAGTTGCTCTCCAGGGTTTATCTGCTAAGTACCTCACCTAAAAGTCAGCATGGAATTTTCACTTGAATCTCCCATGACATTTGAGAAGTTCTAAAAAAAAAAAAAAAAAAAAAAAGAGGATGGGAACACTTCAGGGTTATTTTATTTTATTTTCTGGTTGTAGATAGGGAGGGAAAGGAGCTTGAAGTTTTTAATGTTGATTAGTTAATTAGAAAAAAAGGACAGGACAACTGAAAAAAGTAAAAGTATGTCTAAATACTAAATAGAAATCTTGCAGAGATTGAATTGAGTGCAGCGAGGAGGGTATACTATAACTGATAGGAAAATGTATTCAGGAAAGTGTTTCGCTTAGAGAGAGAAGAATGCATCTCAAGAGACAGGCACTTAGTAGAGAAGGCAAAGAAGAGCTCAGAAAGAAATTGGAGCTCAGGACAGAGGACAGTCACAGAGGAACAGGAATCCCAAGGCAGAACACCTGTCCTCAGGTGGTATTGATCAGCAACAGAAAAATGGGATGGTTAATATATCAACTGCAGGAGCCTCTCCTTACACACTATAGAATACACGCAGGACTCCAACGGTCTGTTGCTATCCCTCTATAGGTAGGGAAGTCCTATCTCAAAACACTTTATAAAACAGTTTCTAAAAATTTGAGCACTTAAAAATTCTTTTTAAAGAAATAGGGAAAGCCCAGGGCAAGTGTGCATCGATTAAGTACCTCAGGATAAGCCTGGTTACACAGTGTGAGTGATGCTTCTTCTGTATCCCTAGCATGAAATGGACTCCTCTGCAGATTTCCAATGTTTCCTTGACAGCCTGAAGGCTCTTCCCATCCTGTGCTAGAAGATGGAGAAAACTGTGGGGCATTCACCATGTCCTTGAAGGGATATAACAGTTAAATCCATTTTAACTTCAGTGAAATTATTCCTTTGGATGGGAGGAAAAGTTGTGGTCCTCAAATTAGCCATTAGCTGAGTGACTGTCCATCTGCTATCTTCAAAACTACTGCTCTCTTTGGGAAAATGAAAAATAAAAGTAAAATAGAGACTGGAATGGGTTTTGTGTGCTGTGAACCATAAAAGATGCCATTTGAATTAATGAATAATAAATAGAAAGGCTTTTGGTTGGACTCAATTTTGGCTGCTCCCGACTTCTCTATGAAACAAATAACCATTAACTTGTCTGCTGGTCACCTCCCAGGATGCATTGAGAAATGTGACAGGAACATTATATGGTGTCAGAAATCATCTTTGTTGTCAAAGTCACCTTATAATTCATGACTTTTGGAGTTTCTTACCTTTATGAAAGTCTCTTAAATGTAGAAAATGCCAGAAATCTTCAGGAAGACATGCACAGACTGAGACCTATTAAGGGAACATGTGGGAAATGAAGTCAACTACCTAATTCTTCAGGAAACTCTACACAAGATAAGCAGGGAAAAGGGTAGTTAGGAAGTAAAGAGATCAGAAACATAGAACATGAAGATGCAAAGGAGGGCCATTGATATCAATGGGATTGTGTGTCAGTTCCAATCTCCAAATGAAGACTCATAAGCGAGAGTGTCTATGCATTTGAAATGTAGTGGTGTTTAATGCTGGCGAGGAAGTGGAGAAAGAGAAACACTACTCCATTGCTGGTGGGATTGCAAACTAGTATAACCACTCTGGAAATCAGTCTGGTGGTTCCTCAGAAAATTGGACATAGCACTACCCGAGGACCCAGCTATACCACTCCTGGGCATATACCCAGAAGATGCTCCAATATGTAATAAGGACACTTGCTCCACTATGTTCAAAGAAGCCTTATTTATAATATCCAGGAGCTGGAAAGAACCCAGATGTCCCTCAACAGAGGAATGGATACAGAAAATGTGCTACATTTACACAATGGAGTCCTTACTTACTCAGCTATTAACAATGATGACTTCATGAGATTCTTAGGCAAATGGATAGAACTAGAAAATATTCTAAGTGGGGTTATTCAATAGCAAAAGATCACATTTGGTATGCACTCACTGATAAGTGGACATTAGCCCAAAAGCTCCAAATAATGAAGACACAATTCACAGACCACATGAAGCTCAGGAAGAAGGAAGACCAAAGTATGGGTGTTTCCGTCCTTCTTAGAAGGAGAACAAAATACTCACAGGAGCAAATATGGAGATAAAGTGTAGAGCAGAAACTGAAGGAAAGGCCACCCAGAGACTGACACACCTGGGGATTCATCCCATATACAGTTACCAAAACCAGACACTATTGTGGATGCCATGAAGTGCATGCTGAAAGGAGCCTGTTATAGCTGTCTCCTGAGGCCCTGCCAGAACCTTACAAATATAGAGGTGGATGCTCTCAGCCAACAATTGGACTGAGCATGGGGTTCCCAACAGAGGAGTTAGAGAAAGGACTGAAGGTGTTGAAGGTGCTTGCAACCCCATAAGAAGAACAACAATATCAACCAATGAGAACCCCCAGAGCTCCCAGGGACTAAGCCATCAACAAAGGAATGCACATGGCTCCAGCTGCATATGTAGCAGAGGATGACCTTGTCATGCATCAATGGAAAGAGCTGTCCTTGGTCCTATAAAGGCTCAATAGATGCCCCAGTGTAGGGGAATTGAGGGCGGGGAGGTGGAAGTGGGTTTGTGAGTGAAGGAACATTCTCACAGAAGCAGGGGAAGGAAGGATCCCAGGGATTTCAGGAGAGGAAACCAGGAAAGGGGATAACATTTGAAATGCAAATAAAGAAAATATCCAACAAAAATGAACAAAGAAAAAAATGAAACTTGACTATGTACAAATTTGTTGTTTTTTTATTTGGAAGGCATACCATTTTGATGACTATGGATACTGTTTATTTTAAGATCTCTAATGCTATTATTACTCTGGGACCAAAACGGATCTTTTACAATATCTTAGTTCAAAAAGAAAAAAGAAAGAAAGAAAGAAAGAAAGAAAGAAAGAAAGAAAGAAAGAAAGAAAGAAAGAAAGAAAGAGAAAAAAAGAAAGAGAAAATGCCCTGTGATTATTCCTCTCTACCAAGTGATTTCTGGAAGAAATGAGATTGAAACAATTCAAAAGAAATGAACTTTTAAAAAATGTTCCAAGATCAGAATAGAAGGAACTTGGGTGTGTCACTTCTCAGGAAAATGCCATCACCTCAGGTTCACAAGATTGAAAGCTGGCATGGCCGATGGCTCAGCAGGTGAGGTACCTGCAGCCAATCCTGGAGACCTGCGATTGATCCTTAGGACCGACATAGTGAGAGATTAGCTCAGACTTTGAAAATCTGACTTGTGACCATCATCCATCTACAGACATGCTGTCAAGCTCATGTCTCCCTTCATGGTGAAAGTTGAAAAATTAAACAATAAAATCTATGCATCATTTTTCTTGGAAAACCTGAGTTTACTGTGGTTATTCTTTTCAAATGGGAGCTTATTTTGTTTTTGAAATTTAAATTGTACTTGTTTATTTATTTGGTTTTTATGGTGTGTGTGTGTGTGTGTGTGTGTGTGTGTGTGTGTGTGTGTGTGTTGTATGGAGCCCAGGGAATACCCTGTTGGAATCAGTTCCTTCCTCTTACTATGTGGATTCTGGAGACAGGACCTTTACCCACTGAGCCATCGTACCATTTCTTGGATTCATTTAAAAAGCAAAGTAAACTTGTTGGTTTCTGTGTTGTGCATGTCATGAGAGCTGGAGAAAAAGGGGGAGGCTGGGAAACCTTGCCCAGTCCCTGTGGTAAAGTACTCTACAGAAGTATATAGAGAACAAGGGTGACGATGGGCCTGGCCGCCATCTAGTCACAGGCAGAGCTTTGCCTTTAGTATTTCCATCTCACTCAAAGAAATCATAAGCATATATAATCTTCAAGTTTGATAGCATGAATTACAAACTAGCATTAAAGAATGACCTCTGACCTGGACCTGCATCACCCTGAAGATAGTTATGAGGTACAAGGTAAGCATGGGCAAAGGCTGCATCTCTACCTCCTTGCTGAGCCACTTTGTGCTAGACACTTAAAAGTGAGTCAATATTTGTCTTTATGACTCCCATCAATTTTTCCTGTATTCCTTCAATATAATTTTTGATGTGGAAATCACAGTCACTCAAGAAATGGCAAAAGGTCTCCCCTCATCTTTACCTAGTTTTCTTTGGATGGCGAGGAGCGCTTGGGATCTTCTCCTTTCTGCTTTCCATGGTTGATACGAGATCTGGAGAGTCGGCTGCATCCTGTGCATGGCAGCTCAAAGCTGCTGCATCCTGTGCATGGCAGCTCGAAGCTGCTGCATCCTGTGCACGGCAGCTCGAAGCTTCTGTCCTCTAAAGGGAGACTTGCTGTTGGAACAGAACACACAGTGTCTTTTCAGTCAACCCAAAGATGAAAAAAAAAAATGTCACTCAGATGTACAAAGCAGAGCTGACCTTCACCTCCCCAGAAATACAGTGTCAGGCGCCAGTCAGCAGCAGTGTCAAGCTTAGAATTACCTTGCTTGGGTACTTTTGAGGGTGCTCGTCTGCCCTGTGCCAATCGCTCAGGAATGCTAGTGATTTACACACTACACTGCTTTGCCTTATATGAAGAGTATTTTCAATGCAGTGTGTTCTGTAATGTTTGGATAAATCTTTATTTCATGTCTGAGTGACTTGTCTTAGCTTTTCACATTCGGTTATTTTAACTAAAAAAATGATATGTTTTCTGGAAAGAACAGAAAACTCAAATGCTAAATGTGGAGTATAATCCCTTAGCATTGAAGTAGAAACTAGAGGAGGAAGCTAGTGTTTTGTTTATTTGTTTGTTTGTTTGTTTTTAAAGAAAAGGATTTATTTTAATTTAATTGTGTGTGCACATGTGCATGGCTCTGGGTATGTGTATACATATGAATGCAGGTAACTTTGGTGGTCAGAAGAGACAGGGACCCCAATGGACAATCTAGGGAAAGTACCCAAGGAGCTGAAAGGGTCTGCAGCCCTATAGGTGGAACAACAATATGAACTAATCAGTACCCCCAGAGCTCGTGTCTCTAGCTGCATATATAGCAGAAGATGGCCTAGTCGGCCATCACTGGGAAGAGAGGCCCCTAGATCTTGTAAACTTTATATGCCCCAGTACAGGGTAACGCCAGGGCCAAGAAGTTGGAGTTGGTGGTAGGGGAGCCGGGCGGGGGGAGGGTATAGGGAACTTTTGGGATAGCATTTGAAATGTAAATAAAGAAAATATATAATAAAAAAAAAAGAAGAGTGTTGAGTCCCTTCAAGCTGTAGTTACAAGTGGGTGTGAGCCACCCAAAGTGAGTGCTGGGAACTGAACTCAAATCTTCGGCAAGGTCCATAAGTGTTCTCAAAGCCATCTCTCCAACCCCACCTGTGCACTGAAACAAATCAAAACAAAAATCCCCCAAACGTTTTTGAATTATCAACTATAAGCCAACATGTACAGATCATCCATTTAATGTGTACCTTTTTATTAGATTTAAAAGATGCATGTGCTCACGTGACCACTACCAGGAAATAGGACATTTTCATTATGTTAGAGAAATTCCCCATGTCCTTTGGCAGTCAGTCTTGACATCCCCAGTCCCTGTCCCCAGGTAATTACTCATGTTCTGTCACGTTAGACTGCATTTGTGTGTTTGTGATTTTTTTGATAGAAATGGAATCCTGAAACATAGATTGTTTAATAATTGGCTTCTTCCACTTGGCATGATAGTGACAGTCATTATGATGCCACACATATAAACAGGTCATGTATGCATGGAAGTTATTCATCCATCATCTGTAGAGGAATAGTCCAGCTCTTACATACTGATCCCCTTGCCTTAGAGTACATGTATAAGTCCTTATGTGGATTGTGATTTTATTTCTTTTGAGTAAATTCCTGGCCAAGGAGTTTCTGAGAATCTTGGTAAAAGTCATTTTTACCTTTGTAAGAGCCTGTCAAATTATGTTCCAATATGGTTGAAGTATTCAATTTTGTTACTAGAAGTGCATAAAAGATTCAGGGTCTGCAAGTTTCCTATGTATATAACCAACTCTGGCTTGGTCATCTCAGAAATAAAGGAGAACACTGCTAAATGGGTAGAAGTCCTTAAAGAGGAAACACAAAATCCCTTAAAGAATTACAGGAAAACACAACCAAACAGGTGATGGAATTGAACAAAACCGTCCAAGATCTAAAAATGGAAGTAGAAACAATAAAGAAAACCCAAAGAGAGACAACTCTGGAAATAGAAACCCTAGGAAAGAAATCAGGAACTATAGATGTGAGCATCAGCAACAGAATACAAGAGATGGAAGAGAGAATCTCAGGTGCAGAAGATTCCATAGAGAACATGGACACAGCAATCAAAGAGATTAGTATTCAAATTGGATGAGGAAATGTTTCATATTCCCTGGGTATTACTGTATTGACCCTTTGAATACTTATTGTGAAGTGTTACTGGAAATTCATGTAGCAATTTACTACGTAATCGTGTATGACCTTGAATTTCTGATCCTCCTGTCTCTATTTCCTTTGTGCTGGGATTACATGTGTATACCCAATTCATACACAGCTGGGACTAGAACCTAGAGCTTATGCAGACCAGCATTCTACCAAGTCAGGTAAAACTTCAACCCTCAATACAAACTTTTATCGAATGTTTTTTTGTTAGAGGTTTACAATATAATTAAGTTGCAAGTTTATTTTATATATTTATACACAAGTCTTGTTATATATTTCTACATGTATACATACAGAAAGGTATAGAGAGAGATATAAGCATACCAGTAGAGATATAGTTATTATGTATATGATTATCTTTGGGAAGTATAGGTAAAAATATGTAAGTAAATGTATTTAAACAAACACTATTTACATGTATATATATATATATATATATATATATATATATATATATATATATATTAAAATCAGAGAGTGACCATCTTTCCACTATCCATTTGCATTTTTATTTCATTTAGTTAATTAATTAATTAGTACATGCATGCCAGATTACATGTGTGGAGCTCAGAGGACAACTTGTGGGAATCTGTTCCCTGCTTCCACCGTATGACACCCAGGACCTCAGCCTGACTAGCAATCCCTTTGCCTGCCAGCCGTCATTTATTATGTCAGGGAGCAGAACCTTTAAACTTGCTGTGTTCTGTCTGAGATATCCCAATCCATTGTAAAGTTGAAGATATTCTCTCTTTCGTGTTCCTTGTGCCAGCCTTGTATGGTCAGATCTGTGACTCATTTGCATTTTGTTTCGTTTTTGTTTTTTTTTTTTGGTGTGTGTGCGCGTGTGTGTGTGTGTGTGTGTGTGTGTGTGTGTGTATGTAGTGAGAAAATGATTGAGTGTCATTAAAAATATGGCTATTCAGTTGTGCCAGAACCATTTATTGAAAGGCTCTTGCTTGCCTTGTTGAATTATCTTGGCATAACAGTTGAAATTGAATTGTGCCTGTGGACAGGGGACTCTATCTGGAGTCTTTTCTTTCCTTTTCTGTTCACACAGCAGATACAGTCTTCTGATTTCTTTAGTGTAATCAGAAGAATCAGTGTAAAGGTTTGAAACCAGGCAGTGCTTATTTTGGATTTGAGGGGTTTTTTTGTTTTGTTTTGTTTTGTTTTTTTTAATGACAATTTCACTGTCAACAAAGTTATAGCCTTATTTTGTAATGTTTGCGGGGGGGGGGGGATCTAAAATTTTTCTTCTTAATTTCCTGTGCTAGTGGAGTAATGGTTACAATCAAAGTTCCTGAAATGTATAGGTTAGATATTCATATTGTAGACTGAGTTTCACAACATTTTATTTTTGTTTTGTCTTCTGTTTATTTTAAATAAGGTTTCACTATATAGTCCTAGCTGGCCTGTAACTAGCTATGTAGGGTGATTTTCCTAACATTTTAAAACACTAAAAAGATATCTATCCATTGCCTTCTGCTTTTCATATGTTTATATGAATAGTCTGTAGTTTATTATCTTTCTTTTTGTTTTCTTCATGAAGTATCTTAAAAATGACTGAGTTAAATATTTCTTTTGATTCTGGATTTCATTAATTTGATTATGATATTTCTTGGTGTTTGTCTTTTTGGGGTTTATTAAGCTTCTTTGTTCTGCATATGATTTTTATAAAATTGAAAAATATTTATCAATTATTTGCTTAAATGGTTTTCTTTTCTGTGCTCTCTCCAGATACTTTGTTTAAATGTGTGAAAGGTCATTTGGCACTGGTTCACATACCAATGAGTCTTATTTTAACAGGTTTTTTTCTGTGTATTATTTCAGATATTTTTATGTTTCAAGTTTATTGATAGTTTTTTATATACCAATCCACTCTTGTTAATCTTGTTGCATTTAATTTTTCAGTTTCTCATTTGATTATAGTTTAAAAGCCAAAAGAGATTTTCTTGAGGAATTGGTAGAGGATAAACCAATATTTAATTTTTAAAACATTCCAACTAGTTATAAAACACTAAAATTTCTTAAAATTATTATAACCAATAACTAAACTTCATTCGTGAGTTTGCAGTATTTTGCTCATTATTTGTGACTTCATTTATTTAACTTTCTACACGTTAGAAGACAAAAAGTAATGGACCCTGGGCTGTATTCATATTAAAGTGTGATCACTCCTGGAGGCTCAGTATGTTATTTATTTCTATTGATTTTATTTTTGTACTCTGGAAGTTTCATTGTTTTTGTTTTAAAATATCCTAGTGTATTTATTTTCTCATTTTGATCATTTCTCCTCTGATCTCAAATCTTAGTTTATAGACTGATGTCCCCCTGGTTATAAGTTATTATTATTAGCTTTACCATGTGATTTGTGATTTAAAACTCATTTTGAATGATGCAGAGTCATATTATTGAGTCACTGACATTTTTAGTTCCCACAAATAGCACCAAGCTTCATCGTGTTAGAAGACTATTTACTTGCTAAGACTTCTTTTTGAAACTTTAATACAAGTCTTGATTACATTTATTATAGGGAAATAGAGCGTGTGTGTGTGTGTGTGTGTGTGTGTGTGTGTGTGTGTGTGTGTGTATTGTTCTGTCTTCTGTCTTCTGGAAGAAAAGGTGTCAGGGGACTCAAAGGCACCCTAGTAATACTTCTGGCATCTTTCCTCACAGCGTATTGCAAATTATATTCTTTGAAAATTTCTACTACTTCATCTTCTTTGCACTTCACTCTCTATTTCCTCAGTGCAAGAAGATAACCATCATTCTGTTCAGCCTCTCTCCTAGCACCACAGTTCAGAATGATCCGATTTTTTCCAGAGCACAGACCTGCAATAATCTCAAAGTTTAATCTTGGTATTTTTTATTTTTGTTGTATTATAGGTAGGTCTGTATAAAAAAAGGGAAGTTCTGGCTTCATTAGGATATAGAACAACATTCCTGGTATATGTAACTAGAAAACTAGAAAGGTGTGTGTGTGTGTGTGTGTGTGTGTGTGTGTGTGTGTGTGTGTGTATGTGTGTGTGCGTGTGTTTCTTTCTCTATCTCTCATCTATCTATCTATCTATCTATCTATCTATCTATCTATCTATCTATCTATCATCTATTTATCTATGTGTAGTAAATCTTAAGAAGTCTTAGATCAGAGGTTCTCAATTTGTGGTTTGCTACTGCTTCCAGAGTCAAATGTTCCTTTCACAGGTGTTCCCTAAGAGCACACTATATCAGATATTTCATTAACATTCATAACAGGAGGAAAACTACAATTATGCAGTTAGGAAGTAGGAACAAAAATAATGTTATATAGTTGGGGGTCACCATAATACAGAGGAACTTAGGGATTTTAGCACTAGGAATAACTACTGCCTTATATGATATTTTCCAAGATCTTCTATGGATGCTTGTAACCATGATTATAACCATGTTCTATAATATACTATACACACATACAAACTTATTACAAGGTTCATCTTAAATGTTAGGCACAGACTAATAACAGCTGAAAATGGATCACATACTGTATTAAAATATACATGAACCCATCTTAAAATTTCTAGCTCTATCCAAATATACTGTATTTTTAGACTGTAGTTGGTAGCAGAAACTACATAAGAAGAAAATTAGCCAAGAGAATATACAAATATATTCACACATTGAAAAACAGACATAGAAGTGGTCTCATAGAGGATAGAAATAAAACCCTTAACTATATAGCATAATGCTTTCTAGAATTTTTATTAGCTTATCATTTTCTATATGTACATAACACACGTGAAAGGAATGGAAAGGAGGATATTTCATTTACTTCCTATTTTTGGGATATAAGAGCCCTCCATTTTAAAAAATAAACATTTTACACTAGACATTTTAAATAGACTAACAGTTGAAATGTAAGTTCTTGAACTTGAAGATTAAAGATTAATAATGTGTCTAAAGTATAGCATGGACTGAGGAAAGTTGGAGAAAGTCATTGATGTCAAAATGAAGGATTCTCTGGGCTAGTTATTAGATTGCTCATTCTTCTTAGAATGCCTTCGGTGATCTCACCCATTCTCTCTCTTCTGTCTTTAAATTCGTCATAGCCTATAAGGAAGCATCATTTTAAAAATATATATGGGCAATGATTTAGGAAAGAGTTCCACTGAAAGTATAAAAGAAGAGCAATCCTTTGCTTTTTGGAAAACTACCTGTTTCTGCAAGTGTTGTTTTCCTCTTATTTCTCCGGGGTTGCTGGTGCTTAGCTCTCCCTGATTCCACAGGTATGCTAAGCACATAAGCTGTGCATGAAACCTTCTGAAGATATAATGTAAATTCAGCTTCCTGGGCATTTAAAAGTCTCTTGGTCATTCCCCTATCTCCACCAGAAGGAAAAAGTGGAGAAATTCTGAACTTGCTTCATCTCACAAGTGCTAAAAAAGTATTAGCAGGAAAGCTATGTACTCTACTAGAAACAGATTCTGTCATAAAATGGGTAACTGGGCAGCATGGGGGAAATAGCTGAGAGCTTGCTGTTTCCTTAAATGCCCTAAGCCTTTCAAACCCCTTGTCTTATCTTCTCTCTAACACAAATGTGCATAGTGTTTTCTTACCATAGAACACCCACTCTGTGTACCAGTGAAACTTTAGTCACCTTCAAAAGATAATTCAAATAATTCTCTGAAAATATTTTTTCTCCTTATGAAGTGAATATGTTTGCTAATTTTCTATATCCTCGGGGCAATAACAATTGTACAATCTCTGGTTATTTTGGGACCTGATCTCCAGAGAATTTTGTCTTTCTTGAGTGTAGGACCAACTAACATATATATTTAAATCCTAAAGTCCTTTAAAAAGTCATATCCCAATACTTTAGATTCATATATGCTTTCTTTGTGTGAAATAGAATTCTTAAAAGGATTTGCTATCTCCTCCTCCCCTCACTACTCAGCAGCCTGCAGGAGTTTCCAGAGTACTCTTTCCTTGGCTTCTGATATTTTGAACCCCAGACCTGATTCTCTGTGCTGCATTAAGAAGAAAGAATAATTAGTCTCAAATTACTGTCTGGTTGCATTAGATTACGAATTTGCATTTGAAATATAATCAGTTCAATTACAGAGACTAGACACATGGCATTAATCCCTGCAGTCACAATAACGACTTTCCACTTTCCAGAACACATGGAGAATGTGATATTTTGTTTCTTCTTATTTTCTTTGGCTTGATTTGCAGTGTTCTAAAATAGTAGCCATGTCTTAAGTCTTTGCATTTACATAGGCTCTTACACTTTACATGACCTTTTCACAATACCCTTTAAGTTCATGAAGATGCATTTTTTGCAGGCAGTCATGCACATGATACACATAGCACAGAGAATAGCAAATAAAGACTGAGCCTTTTAGAAGTAATAGTAAGGATGCATAAAATATCATTTATTAGCTTATAAATGTATATAAACAGAAAGACAGTACCTCAGATTAGTGGGAAATAGATTCAACTTATCTGTGATATCTACTTCATTGACCATTTTCTTTAAGTCCTTATAAACATCCTGTGAGGTTGTTGTATCTGTTAGTAACATACTCAGTGGTGAATGACAGAAATCTCCAAGTCAGAAAACTATATATGATTTCTATTTATTTATTTATTTATTTATTTAACAAGTAAAGGAAGCCAAGAAGTAGCTAGACAAGGTGAAGATGTTAAATTTAAAGACACAGAGAAGTTAGACATAATAGAATATCTAGATGATGATTTCCAACTCATCAAAACTAAAAAGGAAAAATCTGAGATTGGAAAAGGGGAACATAAAGAGACTTGGGTTTGCCTGAGGTAACACTGCTACTCTGATAGGAAGGGCACTAAGTAGGCACCATCATGAATTTTACATGAGAATTATTGATGACTTTAGGGAATAATCTAGTGGCTAATGGAGTTGAAAGACCAAGGTCTAGGTTGGCTGAATAATTGACCAATGAGAGCCAGACAAGACCACCCACTATGATTTTATTTACCTATTAAAAGCAGGTATCATCTCTCTTGTGGTTTGAGTGTGAAATGATCCTACTCTTAACTCATATGTTTGAACATTTGGTCTCTAGCTAGCTGGTGGTGTTGTTGTGGGTGAGTATGAGATATTTAGGAGATGGAGCCTTGCTGGAAGAAATGGGTCAAAGCATGGCTTGTCTTGTGAATTATAGACCATCTCAATTTCAGGACCAGTTTTTCCTCAGCTTTCCGACTGTCGAAACCATGTTAGAGCTTCACTCCTGTTGTCTGAACTCACACATGGCCATGCTTTTCCTCCCTCGATTACTTAGAACTCTAAGCTAAACAATTTCTCCCTGAAATGCTTCAGCTCTGTATTTTATCACAGTATGAAAAAAGTAGCCAATAAACCCTTCTGCATGCGAGATATTTCATAGTGAATATATGTCAGAATACTGGGGGAAAACATTCTAAACTCTAAAGTGCTATACTAGTCAACAAGTGTTCCCTGTAACGTTGACTACACAAACATCATCACACAAAGCCAAACTATAATATATACAGTGGTTTAATGTTTCCAACTTTCTTCCAAATGTAAAGAACTTACAGCTGCACAGACACTTCCTTGTACTCAGGTCTGGATTTCCCTTCATGTCTGGCTTGATATATCCTCTCCGTGTCTTTCTAGAACAGATGGAAGTGTGTATATTTGTGAAGTAAGAAGCTTGTGTGCAGAATGAATGAAACTGAGAAAATCTGCGAATTCTGCGACCAAATGAGGGTCATCACACCTTGCTGCTTCTGCCCTTTAGTGAGGACAACAGAATGAGTGCCAGAGACTGGCAGGGTGGATGAAGATGAGTCTCCAGTAGCTCCAGTCTTGTGCTGTGCCTGAGCTTCTCAGGGATGTATTTTCTTTAAGTCACAGAACTCATAGGGGCCTTAAAGAACTTGCCTACATCTTTGTGGGCTTAATTTTATTTAATGGGATATAATTATTTCTCCTTGAGTACATAAGATGTTTGTTCAAATTCATTTTACATATTTAATGTTTTTTTTCTGAAAAAAGAAAAAGCTTATTATATAAGGAGAGTATTATGTTTTTTCCATATGCTAAGAGCCTGGTCCTCAGTATCAAAGAATTAAAAGGCAGAAGATATTTAAGGCATGGAGCCTAGCGGGAGGTCATTAGGTCAGAAACATCCTGCCTTTGAAAGGATTGATACCTTATTACAGACTGGAATTGCTTACCAAGAAAACAGATTGCCGGACCTCTCATGTAGCTGTCTGCCATGAGATTGGTATTGTACTGTTTGGGTTTTTCTAGCTACCAGAATCATGAACCAAATATTCTTCTTTTCATTATAAAACACTCAGCATCATGCGGTCTGTCAGAGCAACACAAACAGTCTAAGACAGAGAGAAACTGAGGCAGACATAACAGGTAATCCCTAAGAGGGTCCCAGCCTCACCACTTCCTGTCTGTTGCCCCACCCTCAGGAACAAGTTCTGTGGCCTTTCGGAGCTCTGATTTCCTCACCTGTAAAAGGAGGTCACTGACACTATTGAAAGCCACTGTGAGGATTAGTTGGAAGCACTCAGACTTGCACACACACAGACCCAGGACATCACTGTGTAAAGGATGCTTGCTGTAATTTGGTCCCAACAAGGGTCACAGCAAGACATCAGGGCTTCTGATTGAAGCCTCACACTCTGTCTCAAGACAACACCTTTCCTGACTCTTGCTGACCTTTAGTTCCCTCTTCTCTTCATCTGCTTGGGAGAAAATGGCAGAAAAACAGAATCCCGCCTGAACAGTACGATGTGTGAGAATTCTTAAGACAGCAATCAGAGAAGAGACCCAAGGAGATTAATCTTTCTCCTTTACAGATGGAGAAACTGAGGCCCCCATAGGAGAGGAACATGCTAAAAGTAAATGACTTTTCCATTTTTTTCCTTTGTTATATAATTTTAAAACCATTGCTGGATTACAGTAAGATCAAACATTTATGGATTGTGTTATTCTGCCTTGTCTGGTATCAAATGTGAAGGAGGATTATTTAGCAGAATAGAGTAAAGACCAGTTATGGCTGCTTGCAGAAGCTGAAAGAGTGAATATTTAATGGACACGTACACCTAAGACTGCTTTTCCTTATCTGTAAGTTTGCAGCAAGCTATCTTTCAAGTGTCACTAATTAAATCTATGACTCTGCTTCACTAGTATAGAATGGGCCACCAACTGTGACAGAACTTTGAAGAAAATAAAACAATGTTCAATTGCTTTGCTCTTTTAAATCAATGACATGGCTTGGTGATGTGGCTCCATTGTTAGAGTACTTGCCTGGCATGTACAAGCCCTGAGTTTGATCCCTAGCACCATGGAAACTGAATATGGTGTGGTAGGATCTTCCCCTAACAAATAAACATTACAAGGAACCAATCACTGGGCGAGTAAGCAGGACTTCCGGGTCAGAGAGAGGAAGAGGGAGGTTGGAGAAGGAGGCTTTCCTTTGGGGGGCGGGCAAGGGGAGCAAAGGAGGCAGAATGTAGGACGTTTGAGGCTGTCAGTTTGAGTGGTGGATCCTGATGGATTTATAACAGATTAGTTTACAACATTAGGATGCTAGGTTCTGTGCCCAGCGATTGTGTTACCTGTGGATTCTAAACTAAGATTGTGTGGTGTTTTCCTTCATGCGGCTACTCAACTGGGTTCCAGAAAGAAAAGTGGCATCCAGCCATGGGAATTTGGAAGCACAGGGCATGCCTGGCAAGAGCCAGCAATGGGAATTTAGTGAGACAAGAAGAAAGAACCATGCTTAGAAGGAAAGAATGTGAGCTCAGCCTGTCTGCTGGGCTGGAGACAGGCAGAAGCCATCTTCCAGTGCTAGGCAACATTATCATGGGATTTTCTATTTTCTATTGCACGCAACAATATGGTGTTGTACAAATAAAACCCAGCATCAGGGAGATAAATGCAGAGGAGGATCATGTGTTCAAGGTCATCCCTGGTTACTGGATGAGCTTGGGGCCTGAGATATAAATGAAAGAATGCATCTCTCCCACCATCCCAACAATAAAAGAAACCCAGGGGGAAAACACTAAGAAACACAGCAAAATGTTTTCTAAAAATGTGAATTGATATGAAAAAGCTCATGGGCAAATATAAAGAAAAGAATTCTACCTGGTGAAAATTTTTCAAGTAAGATATGAGCCATATGCTTAGCACCTTGGAGACGGGGCTTTAAGTCTGAGAGCTGAGGACTAGTACTTATGAAAGGGATGGGATGAACAAACAAAATATACTCACGTGATGTACATCCTTCCATTCCTTGGGTAATTGTTCTATTCGGTGGCTTGCCAGGGCCTCTCCAAGCCCTGCCACAGAGTATCAAGTCTCTGCTACTTTCCATGACCCTCCTCTCTAACTTGCATCGTTCACACTTTGAAAAGCAGTATCCCGTGGATGATGTTTAGGGTACTCCTTTCTGCTACCAGCTCCTGATGCAGCCCCGCCCCTTGGACTGCCACTATGAGAGCCTCTGTGGCCCTGAAGAGACCCTTTCCACTCTGTCCCAGTGAAGCACAGCAGGTTTCACCTCACTGGTGCTGATCTCTCTGAGGCTATTTGTTTAGAATATTTCCCTTTGACCTTGAGTGAAGTCAGGGTCATTTTTAATATTTAACATGTACAGCTCTTTACAGTTTGTAAACTAGATGCACTTTGGTTAATTTGTCTTCTGTTACTTTGTTTTTTCTTATCTTCTGCTTTTTAAACAGGAGGAAAAATAACCAATTAGTTTATTGGAAGAAACATGGCAGCAATTTAAATCCAGGTCTCTTGAGCATAAGAAAATTAATGGACATATCTTGGAGTGCCTTGATTCTGTAATGACCAGTCCAGGAACACCTTTGTGAATAAAAGTTCCTGGTCTTTGTGAACACTGAAAGAGGAGCACAGGGCATCAGGGAGAACACAGTGGAGAGTACATTATTAGCATAGACTTGGCTTAATACCTGATGCAGAGAATTCTTACAATCTTATCTGAACTATGCTAAATGAACTTTTCATTAAGCAGTCAGGCCTGAGTCCAAGGCAGACCGTGAGGCCAGCTGTTCTGTTTTATTACCAAACTCAGGATGAATCTCGAATTTAAATGTAATATGGGCCTTTGATGGGGAAAGCCAGAAGAATGGAATAAAAGATTTACTACCAGGCTCTGTTTTTAATACACACATACCCATAATTATGACTAGAGCTTTCATTGCAACAGGAAAAAAGGACAGAAGGAAAAAGTGGGAAACAAGATATTTTTTCTCCACTTGTATTTGCATACAATGCCTCCTCTTCTTTGCTCTCCCTTTTAGATCTGAACTGGTTCCAACTTGTACTACCTAAATTCACTCTATACTCTCCTTAATTCATCAGGCTACCTGGGCCATTTACTGGTTGCTCCATCATTT
Source organism: Mus pahari (assembly GCF_900095145.1). NCBI lineage: Eukaryota > Metazoa > Chordata > Mammalia > Rodentia > Muridae > Mus > Mus pahari. The sequence continues at coordinate 9,639,121 of NC_034596.1, read as the reverse complement.
TATCATTGTCATCCCTGAACTTTGATGGTTTTGTTTTTTGAGAGCTACAGTTCTCTGTTATTATTGACAAAAGAGACCCATCTCTCCCTAAGTAAAATGTACAGCTGAGTACCTACTAGGTGTCTGTTTCTTTCTGTAAAAGAATGATATGGTAGCCAGGAGAGCACGTGGGCCTCAGAAGCAACAGAGATTCTTGGACAGGGTCACTTTGGGCCTTCATCCTCAGCCAGGAGTCAGAGCTGAGATCCAGGCCTCTGTGCACCTTCCCTGCAAGAGGAGAGCTTGTCTGCAGAGAGTGCTCTGACCACTGGGACTCAGGAGAGAGTTGGACTCCCAGGACTGCTGATGGAGGCTAACAGAATCACAGGAGGAACAAGCTCCAGCCAGAGACAGCTAGAACATCTAACATCAGAGATTACCAGGTGGCGAAAGGCAAACGTAAGAATCTTGCTAACAGAAACCAAGACCACTTGGCATCATCAGAACCCAGTATGCCCACCACAGAGAGTCCTGGATATCCCAACACACCTGAAAAGCAAGATTCAGATTTAAAATTATATCTCATGATGCTGGTAGAGAATTTTAAGAAGGGCATTAATAACTCACTTAAACAGCATTTTCAACAACTGGTGCTGGCACAACTGGCAGTTATCATGTAGAAGAATGCGAATTGATCCATTCTTATCTCCTTATACTAAGGCCAAGTCTAAGTGGATCAAGGAACTCCACATAAAACCAGAGACACTGAAACTTATAGAGGAGAAAGTGGGGAAAAGCCTCGAAGATATGGGCATAGGGGAAAAATTCCTGAATAGAACATCACTGGCATGAATACCAGAATGAATACATGGGACCTCATAAAATTGCAAAG
>NC_034596.1:9613962-9635220 GCF_900095145.1 Mus pahari | reverse complement strand
TAACTCACTTAAAGAAATGCAGGAAAATACTTCTAAACAGGTAGAAGTCCTTAAAGAGGAAACACAAAAAAATCCCTTAAAGAATGACAGGAAAACACTGCTAAACAGGTGATGGAATTGAACAAAACCATCCAAGATCTAAAAAGGGAAGTAGAAGCAATAAAGAAAACCCAAAGGGAGACAACTCTGGAGATAGAAACCCTAGGAAAGTCATCAGGAACCATAGATGCCAGCATCAGCAACAGAATACAAGAGATGGAAGAGAGAATCTCATGTGCAGAAGATTCCATAGGGAACATGGACACAACAATCAAAGGAAATGCAAAATGCAAAAAGATCCTATCTCAAAGTATCCAGGAAATCCAGGACCCAATGAGAAGACCAAACCTAAGGATAATAGTTATAGACGAGAATAAAGATTTTTCAACTTAAAGGGCCAGTAAATATCTTCAACAAAATTATAGTAGAAAACTTCCCTAAACTTAAGAAAGAGATGCCCATGAACATACAAAAAGCCTACAGAAATCCAAATAGACTGGATCAGAAAAGAAATTGCTCCCAACACATAATAATCAGAACAACAAATGCACTAAATAAAGACAGAATATTAAAAGCAGCTAGGGAAAAAGGTTAAGTAACATATAAAGGCAGACCTATTAGAATTACACCAGACTTCTCACCAGAGACTATGAAAGCCAGAAGATCCTGGACAGATCTTATACAGACCCTAAGAGATCACAGATGTCAGTCAGCCCAGACTACTATACCCAATGACACTCTCAATTACCATAGATTGGGAAAGCAAAGTACTCCATGACAAAACAAATTCACACAATACCTTTTCACCAATCCAGCCCTTCAAAGGATAGTAAAGGGAAAACTAACACAAGGAGGGAAATTATGCCCTAGAAAAAGCAAGAAAGTAATCCTTCAACAATCCTAAAAGAAGATAGCTGCAGGAACAGAATCCAAACTCTAACAACAAAAATAACAGAAGCTGGACCCCAGAAAATCAAATAACCCTATTAAAAAATGGGTACAGAGCTAAACAAAGAATTCTCAACCGAGGAATACTCAATGGTTGAGAAGCACCTGAAAAAATGTCCAACATCCTTAATCATCAGGGAAATGCAAATAAAAACAACCCTGAGATTCCACCTCACAGCAGTCAGAGAGTGGCTAAGATCAAAAATTCAGGTGACAGCAGATGCTGGCAAGGATGTGGTGAAAAAGGAACATTCCTCCATTGCTGGTGTGATTGCAAGCTGGTGCAACCACTCTGGAAATCAGTCTGGTTGTTCCTCAGAAAAGTGGACATAGTACTACCAGAAGATCCAGCAATACCTCTCCTGGGCATATACCCAGAAGATGTTCCAACTTGTAATAAGGACACATGCTCCACTATGTTCATAGCAGCCTTATTTATAATAGCCAGAAGCTGGAAAGAATCCAGATATCCCTCAACAGAGGAATGGATACCGAAAATGTGGTACATTTATACAATGGAGTACTACTCAGCAATTAAAAACAATGAATTTATGAAATTCTTAGGCAAATGGATAGATCTGGAGGATATCATCCTGAGTGAGGTAACCCAGTCACAAAAGAACACACATGATATGCACTTACTGATAAGTGGATATTAACCCAGAAACTTAGAATACCCAAGATACAATTTGCGAAACACATGATACTCAAGATAAAGGAAGACCTACATGTGTATTCTTCTTTCCTTCTTAGAATGGGGAACAAAATACCCATGGAAGGAGTTACAAATTTTGGAGCTGAGATGGAAGGAAGGACCACCCAGAGACTGCCCCATCCAGGGATCCATCACATAATCAGCCACCAAACCCAGACACTATTGCATATGCCAGCAAGATTTTGCTGACATAACCCTGATGTAGCTATCTTTTGTGAGGCTATGCCAGTGCCTGGCAAATACAGAAGTGGAGATTCACAGTCATCTATTGGATGGAACACAGGGCTCCCAATGAAGGAGCTTGAGAAAGTACCCAAGGAGCTAAAGGGGTCTGCAACCCTATAGGAGTATCAACAATATCAACTAACCAGTAACCCCAGAGCTCATGTCTCTAGTTGCATAGGTAGCAGAGGATGTCCTAGTCGGCCATCAATGGGATGAGAGGCCTCTTGGTCTTGAGAAGATTATATGCCTCAGTACAGGGTAATGCCAGGGTCAGGAAGTGGGAGTGTATGGGTTGGGGAGCAGGGTGGGGGGGGGAGGGTATAGGGGACTTTCGGGGTAGCATTTGAAATGTAAATGAAGATAATATCTAATAAAAAAGAATGACACAGGAAATATCTACAGCAGGGAATAAAGGACACTTATAAAGAATATCGATTGGTGTGGAATTAAGCTCAATATTAGGATCAATACTGGAGCAGCAACAAGGAGCAATGATGTAATTTGTATGAGTTAGATAACATGCTTCAACTAAGACCAGAGCATGGATCATTGTTTATGCCAAATGCAAAGAAAGTTATTGGTGATCAGGTCCTATTGTAATTCAGCTCTGCTAACTAGACATGTGGAAAATGAATGTCTAAACAGGGCATTAAGCAGGCATTTGCTGTTCAGTGAGTGCTAATAAAAATGATGAATTCTGGAATGGGAGTCAGGCCTTCTGAATTTTCAGTTTGTTTTTCCCACTAACCTAACTTGCAATCTGGGTTTGAGTCCTCTTTTGGGTTTCAGTTTCTTCATGGTAAGGGGAGAGGAGGATGGATCTTAAGTCCACAACTTAAGATATTGTGGTAAAAAGGTCCTCTGCAAAGAAAAGGCAACAGATTGCCTGAGGAGTCCCTAGCTCTTTCATCTCTAAGAACCCGACCTCTCTTTGCAAGTGTTAGCTTAAATGTCACACCCTCTCAAGAGCAATTGCTGGTTCTTCCATGGGCAAGGATTCATTTGTCTTGCAGCTCCTCAACACTTTAGTAAGTGCAGTTTGTGTTACTCAGTCCCATAAATGTTTGTATTTTTGTTATTTGTGTCCACATCCTAGTATTGATTAAACTTGCACGAATGCTTTGCAGCAAGCTAGATATTTAATCTATACCTCTTATTGTTCTTACCATACTGGACGGTACACTGTGGCTATTTATCATTAGAAGTAATGATTGTTAAAACTACTCAATGTTTGTTGTGCGCTGTGAGAAAGTGAATAGATAGGTAGATAGATGATAGATAGATAGATAGATAGATAGATAGATAGATAGATAGATAGATAGATAGATAGATGAAACTATAGGAGTGTATTGATGGACTGAAATTAAGTCTGCCAAGTTAATTCCAAGTGTAATAGCTCTTTTAAATGATTCATTCAGAAGCCATTATGTGATATAATTTCTCTGACTCTTAAAAGGTATGTAAGGTAGGTAATATTTTCTTTTTTTTTCAAAGACAAAAAGACTGAGTTGCAGAAAATACAATTTACCTAAAGACTTGGAGCTTTCATGTATCTTGGCTACACAGTGTGACTTAAGCCCCCATACTGGACTGTACACTTATCATTGCCAGATGAGGAGATTCAGACCAAAGGAAGCTTTGGGAGTATGTAGCTATACCAGACATTAGAGACCGAAGGGATGAGTCATCTCTCAATGTTTGTAAGGAGTGTTGCTTTCCCTTCAAGTCCCCAAAGCACAGCAGTATTGCTTTCAATATTTAAGCAAGCTGTGGCTATTCTTTCTCAAATCAGACCACAAAATAACTTTAAAATGATTGATCAATAACTCATTATATTGGTGTAATATCAACCTTGGTGCTTCTTTTTGGTTGAGATTTAGATTTATGCTATAATGAATGGTCTCATTATTATCCTATTTGGGAGTTCCAGAAATCTTCATTATCACAAGATCATGGCTGGAGAGTTCATTGTTGTGACATACATAGCCCACTTTTCAATTTGATTTTACATAGACCATGTTTTCCTTATTGTTTCCAGTAAGCGTGGTTATGAAGTGGATTAAGGTGATTTTGGGTCCTCTCAGTGTTGACACTAAGTTAGGTTGCAGAACACTAAGCCATATTACTCCATATTAGTGTTAAGCGTATGTTACAGTTAAAATTATAGGGGTAATAATGTTATAAATCAGCATTTATTAAGTTAAATTTAATATAATTTCAATTAAAATATTAAATTTGCTTTATATTTTATGGATGCTTTCATTTATTGCAGAATTTAGCAGAATGAACAGAAACATTCAGCGAACTTTAATAGATTTGATACGTACAGAGCTCTCCTGTACTTCTCCAGCACTCCCTGTCACACAGGCACATTGTCCTCCACTGGCAACATTCTGCGCCAAACTATGAAGTGCACTGTTACCATAGATGAGCCTGTATTGGCCCCATTATCTAAGTCCCTACTTTACAGTCGTGTTCTCTGCTAAGTGTTGTGGATTCTGCATTCTGACTACATGGTTGTACAATGATTTTCATCCAGGATAATGTACCGTATAGAAACAGGTTTAGGCCCTCCCAAATCCTCATTTCTCTACTTCTTTACTCCTCTTTTTCCCTCTAGTCCCTCTCAAGTAATGCTCTTACTTTCAAAATTTTGCCTTGCGCAGAATGCCGTGAAATTGGAATTACCCAGGACCCAGCCTTTCCAGATTGCTTTGCTCACTTAACAATGTGAATTCAAGACGCCTTTAGACTAACTTATTTTTAATATTAAATAATACCACACCACCTTGATTTGTTTATCCACCCATCTATAGAAAGATATCCTGGTTGCTGCCAAGCTTTGCTGTTGCGAATAAAGACATAATAAACACCCAAGTGTAAAGTTTTCCAGTGAAATTTAGTTTGTATTTGGCTAAATGCGAAGGAGTGCCGTCACTGGATTGTATGGCAGGAGGACATTTATTCTTCTGCAAGAAATGACAAAACACTTCCCAAGGCAGCTGGATCATTTTACATTTGCACCAGAAAGGAAGGATACTCTCTTATTCTCATGGACACACCAGAATTTAGTGGTACTGATTTTTTGGATCCTAACTTTTATTTTCATCATTGTTTAATTTGCATCTCAAAATGTGGAGGACTTTTCAGATCTTAAGTTGGTACTGTATATTCTTTGATCAGGCCTTTAGCACACTTAAAAGCTGAGTTGTTTATTTCTTACTTCTGAGATTGAACAATTCTTTTGATGTTCTAGACAAGCCACTCTTTAGCCTGATGTTTTGTTCATGGATCAAACCTGTGATGTTTTATCAGAGAATATCATCGCCCTACTAAATGGTATCTAGGATTTTTCTATTATCTCCTAGGATTTTTGTAGATTTGTATGCTATTTTTGTGTTTATACCTGTTCTAAGTTTCTCTTTGTATAGGTTCTATGGCCTATATCTATTTTGTTTTTTTTTTTTTTAGAATTTTATATATGCATTCAATAAAATGTGATCATACTCCTGATTTCCCCTTTCACACTTTACTTATAATCCAGTAAACTAAACACTCCTTCATTCCAATATCATGTCTTCATTTTTTTTTTTTTTGATTCTGCATTAAGCCCAGTTAGTGATGATGCATGAGTGCATGGGTCTGGGGCCACTCACTAGGGTATGGGAAGCCTACCAGGATCAACAGCCTCAAAAAAGAATGATTCTCCCTCCCTTAGCAAAGCATCTACTGCCACTTAGTAGGGGGTGGTCCTTGAGATAATCTATGGCATCAGTGGTGGAAGAACTTGGGCTGGCTTGTTCTTGAGCAGACAACCAGAGCTGCTGTGAGTTCATGATGACGATAGCCACGCCCTGTCAAGAAGACAGCATTTCACATTCTCCCCATCCTCCAGCGCTTACGTACTCTGCAATTCCTCTTCCACAATGTAGCAGAGCCTTGGTGGTGGGAAGTTAATGTATATGTCCACTTAGGACAGTACATTTGGTTTCTTATTCTAGGCATATTCGCGCATAAGCACAGTTCTGCTTGTCTCCACTGATTGCTGCCCATTGCAAAACGGAGCTGCTCTGATCAAGGTTGAGTGCGCTCAGGTCTTGGTGTAAGCATAACTATTAACAAGGAAATTTGATGAGATGACTTTTGTCAAAATTTAACAAAATAACAGGGGTCTATGGCCTCTGCAGTACAGATTGTTAAGCAGCAGTACAGTATGAAATTTCTTCTTATGGAAAATGTTCCACATCCAGTCAGAAAGTGATTAGTGAGCTCATAACAGTCATGGCATGATTGCACCAATGGGCACCTCTTGCTTGGCAGGTCAGTCTTGTAGTATTCAAGATCCATCACTGGGTAAGATGATCGATGTCGTTTCTCTCCCAGCTTCCTGCAGAGCATCTATGAGCATAGTGAAAGCCAGTCAGCTTTCCCTGCTTGCAGGTTCGTTTGAGGTTTATTGGTCTATGTTCTGTGGTGATTTCAACAATAGGATCTTACCACGTTTATGGTAGATAGCCAACGGAAATCCTGGTCTTAGTTTTTAAATCAATATACGTTATTGAGATTTTACATTTCTTCAGTGCATATGCTGATCTGTGTTTTTTTTTTCCCCCAGAAAGTTTCAGTGTCTTTTAAAATTTAAAGTTTATTGATATGTAACTACATGTACTGTTGGGTTATGGGTGTCCCACATCCGCTCTGCCACAGGGCTTGGGCTACTGATGGAGGCAGGATGCAGGGGTTTTGACTGCACTTACCCCACAACTGGTGCTAGGTGGGTGACAGGCTAAGGGAAGCTGCTGGACACGGCTCCCGTGGTAAGGGAGCACAGTCTGAGGTCCCGGGGACTGCTGGAGCTGGCTTGGGGTCACCGGGTCTGCAGGGTGGCCGGGGCCACCTGGTTCTCAGGTTCTTGAGCATCCAGGTAAGGTTGGGCGCAGCGGAAGAGCTAAGAACAGAGTGCACCCCCCATCACCACCAATCTAGCCTGGGGCTGAAGGGGAAGAGGAGAGAGCTCTGGCTGGGTCCCTAGGAGAAGAGAGTCCTTGGCTTGCTCGCCAGCAGCTTGGCTTGGTGGAGGCCATGGCTGGAAGCGCTGAGAGGCCTCCTGTGCGAGATTAGATGGCCAGCTCTTTAGGTGAAGACCTGCTCCATTGCTCCCCATGGTGGATACTGATGAAAAGAGACAGTTTTAAAACATTCGTTGTCATGGCAGAGAGTGGCGATGAGTAAAACAGTACCCAACCTTCTCGGGGCTGGCCTGAGATTAAATACCTTTTGCAGGGAAGAGTGTCTGGGAAGGGGAGCTTATTGGTTAAGCCTGTAGGCCTTTATGTGCCTCATTAAAATGGAGATCTATCTTGAGGCTATGTGACCTGTGGTCCTGTCCTCTACCCGTGAAAGGGCTCGGGGCATTGATTGCCCTTATGTGACTGATGGCCACAAACTTAAGGAGAGCTGTGGCCTCAAGTCAGGAACCTGGTATCCAATCCCTCAGGGTCTCCCGGGTCTCCAACCTTAGCTCAACCAGAAACCAGGCTGTCTTTCACGGTCCTACAATCTACTGTCGTTTTCTTCTCATTTAAAGGTCTTCTTCAGCGGACTATGATATTGTGGCTTAAAAGTTACCATGACAGTGATTTTTCTCTGTTTCTCTTAGGCAGTCATTTGTCTAAGGGGGGTACCTAGCATGTTAGTTTCTTGAAAGAACATTTGGGCTTGGCAAATTTCCTCTAGTTACAATCATTACTCACTCATTTTTACTGTGTTTGGACTAATTTTTGTTGTTTTCCTAACTTCTAAAGCATTATTGATATTTTAGCTTATTGACGTATGTTATGTCAGTTTTTCAAATGTTATACCAATCTCACAGACTATGCTTAAATCCCAGTTGATTGGCATGTAATTCTTATCAACATTGAATTCAGTTTGCTAATATTTTGTTGAAGGTTTGGTATTTCAGTTACTGTTGTATCAATATTATCCTGTAATTTTGATTATGTCAAGACACATTCTATCATTGAGTCCAATGAAGATATTGAATACTAGTTTTCTTGATTCTTATAAATTATGTAAAAATATTACTATTTTCTTTATTTATGTTATAATATAATTTGCCTACCTTTAGATCTCAGTGATTTTACTTATATATAGCATAGCTTCAGGACTTATCTATGAAACCACAGATACAAGTCTTCTACCTAATTACAAAGTCTTTGTGTTTGCACTATAATATATGAAAGAAGCTTTTTCACTTACTCTAGTGGAACTCATCTTTTGAAATCACAATGAAATTAGAATAGAGTTCATGGGTCTTAAAACCATAGACATAAGGCTCTGCTGGTACTTAATAATTCCAGGGTTTTAGACTATCTGTGTAAAGAAGAATATATGTGAGCACTGTAATTTTATCCCAGCTCATCCACTATCTAAAGGCAAGGTCTTATAATTTGATAGTCACAGTCAATGGTCCCATTACAAATGTTACCTCTAGAATCAGTTCTCTCTCTCTCTCTCTCTCTCTCTCTCTCTCTCTCTCTCTCTCTCTCTCTCTGATGGAATCTGGGAAGTATCTAATTTTATATAGTGATGAGCTATAGACCCTTATTTTATCCATGTCCCATAGGTAGTCTAGAACCCTATCCACTGGACTGGGCTGTCTACTGGGGGCCACTTCCTTAGTCTTAAACAAATGATCAAACCATAATGGGCTCACATAGATAACTGATTTCCTTTTCGTCCTCTGTTTCCCATTGTTGCCATTCTCCTTAGCTACTACTCTGAGCTTTATTATATATGAGTAGATTTCTTTGAGCAGTGGGCAGCAATGATCCAACTCTAGAATATCTTCCCAAGGTCCAGAATTCCATTTCCAGCCTTTTTGAGCTCTCTGCACAGAGATTAAAACTACGCTTCTTCCTGCACTTCTACTGCTATTTGCACTCATCAGTTACTCCTGCCATCTGGAAACAGATTCGTCCTCAGTTCTGGTGATTTTTAGCATTCTCACTATCCTATTTGCATCAGACATATGGGTTGATATTATAATTGTCTAATGCCTGCTGCACTGGGACATCCACTTCTGTGCTATTATTCTTCTTGTTCACAACTACTGAGAAATAGCCTAGCCTGACCTGTCCTCATGAAGGTGCCATTAATATAACAAATACATCCCTAGTACTACTTTCTGATGTATTCATTTCAGACTTGGAGAAGCTGAAAATAATATGATTAAGCATCCCAACTTTAAATGACTAAATAAAGGTGTTTGATTATGAGTGCCTAATCTCACAGAATAGTCAGAGAAACGCAACATGATGATTCCATCAATACTACTGACTCATTAGTTCAGGATTATTCAAAGGTGAGATCCTCTTTCTTTAGAAGTAACTTATACTGCTATACAAACATACCTCACTTTTTCATATCAACTTTTTCTTTAATCCCACTGGATTCCTCTGGGACTTGCTATCATTCTTAGTCTTTTCCAATTTATAGTCCTAGTGATAACCCTTGTATAATCCTGAAATATCATTAAGCATGTATAATAATAACCCTTGTATAATCCTGAGGCATCATTAAGCATGCTGGCCCAGAGAAATTGTTGATCTTAGCACCAGAAAACCTATTCCAGGGGCTGGGATACAGCTTAGTTTTCAAGTTGTCCAGCAAGCACAAAGCCCTGAGTAATTCCCAGCACTGCTAAACTTGGCTTAGAAAACCAAGCCTACAATTTTAATTCCTGGGAGATAGACATAAAAAACAATGAAACACATAAAACCAAGAAAGAAAGAAAGAAAGAAAGAGTGAGAGAGAGAGGAGAGAGAGATAGAAGAGAGAGAAAAGAGAGAAAGAAGAAGAGAAGGAGGAGGAGGAGGAGGAGGAGGAGGAGGGGGAGGAGGAGGAGGAGAAGAAGAAGAAGAAGAAGAAGAAGAAGAAGAAGAAGAAGAAGAAGAAGAAGAAGAAGAAGAAGAAGAAGAAGAAGAAGAAGAAGAAGNAGAAGAAGAAGAAGAAGAAGAAGAAGAAGAAGAAGAAGAAGAAGAAGAAGAAGAAGAAGAAGAAGAAGAAGAAGAAGAAGAAGAAGAAGAGAATAAACCTCATCAAAATCACATGGCCACAGTCATGTTGTTAGCTGCCCTCCTCCTCTTCCCCAAAACTCCGGTCTCATTGGCTGAAGATCTTGGAGACTGGGTCTCAAGAGTTTTTGTCTCAAGAGATTTGATCATATTGATGGCAATCAAGCCTGCTTGCCAGCAGCTGAGAGGGGAGCTGTTTAGAAATACTTTTGCTGTACTTTTGTACAGTGGACCTGTGCCTTGGGATCCCTGTCTAAGGAAGCAGCAACTTAACATTGGTGTTTCAGAAAATGTGGGCCTTTGCTTTTCATTACATTTTAGGCTGTGGGAAAGCTTCTGGGCTTGCTCCCTTCAGGACATCTCTTGCAATTTATTTGCCCAGTTCCTTCCCCTTCGGGGCTTAGGGCTGTCTCACAGAATCCCCTTGCCTTGAATAATAAGTAAAAATATCAGCTATTCTGATGTTGAATTTTGTATGTCCCAAGTAAACATCTTTAATCAAATCTCTGGCATTTGAGATGCCTGGAAAGAAAGAAGACATGGAAAGGTCAGGTCCGGTGTTTAGCTGTATTTTTGAGGAAGAAAATCGAGTTTCGAATTTGATAGAACCAAAGAATGGAAGAGTAATTCAAAGGTTGTTCCAAAGAGCAGAAATGAAGAGGGAGGCTATGCTGATGAAGCACATCCCACATTGTTGTCACCTATGCCCAGCACACTGGTCATAGTCTGCCCTTTCAACTGCTCTGGGAAGAACTCAGAAGAAAATAAAATTAAAATTCACAATTTGGAATTATAGGCTTAAATGAAAAAAAAAGCATATTATGGAGCAGGGATTTAAACAAGGCTCTTTCTAATAGCAAATGTTCTGCCCATTTGGTGACAAAAACTCTTCAAGAAGACAAGTGGTATTTTGGGTTCACAACTACCTGTAACTCCAGCTCCAGGGAATCTAACACCCTCCTCTAGCCTACATGGGTTTCAACACACATGTGGAACATACTCACACTTACACATGCATACACATACAAATTTTAAAAAGAGAACAGGGAACAGCAACATAGGAAGACATACAGGGAATAAGCTCCATTTCCATGTAAGACTTTGTATAGAAGTTGAATATTAATGGAAGTAATAATGAAATCGACTCCTGATGGTCAAAATACCCAGGAAAATTCACTAATTGGATTTATCACTTTAATGAAAGCTATCCAGATTCTGAGGCATGCAAGATACACAAGGGGAAGTATGGAAGCAAGAATGGGTAGATAGATATATTCTGATGATTCTGCAGAAGCAGACAGAAAGAGTCCTACAACCACATCCTGACTCAGGAATGTGTGTCTGTCCTTTAAATTCATTTTCTTTTCAGGGACTCACTTAATGTGATCTGTTGAGCAACTATATATTTTTGGTTGTGAGCTTAGCTTTTAATGGCTGAGTTGTATTTCTGGTCCTGAGCCACAATATAAAATTGGTCAGTGTCAAAGATGCAGCCCCCTGAGGATGAGCAGGTGTCAAAAGCAGAAAGAGAAACCATAATGGCATGACCTAGACTGGGTTAGGTGGCAGTCATGGTTCAGCCTCCCCCTCCTATATACTACCACTTATGTATACCCATAATGCTTTCTTGCATTTTTCCCACCTCAGGATGACTATTTAATTTGGGGGGAAGGGAAGATGTGACTAAGAAGAAGGGGATTACAGTAATTTCAGAAACATCTTTTCAAGGGGAAGGTAAAAGGATAATTATGTCCCACTTTATCTTTTAATGCTTAGTTCTCCCTCACAAGTTGGAGTTCAAAGATGTCATCTAAATGCATTCGAGTGACAGGTGCATGATGAGTGGCAAGTCTGCTCATAATCCTCAGATTCTCCTGAAACTTCAGGGTAGGAGTCCACACAGTGCTTGGTGAGACAAGTCTTCATGTCTTCTGAGCTCACACGACCCCTGGATTGATGATGTCTTATATGTGTGATGGCTACAGGTAGGACAATCGGCAATAGGCAAAGTGAAAATGAAGCATCTATGCTCTTGTGGAAAGATCTATGGAGAGGCGTATACTTGTTACCATTAAGACATGACCTGCAGTGGGTGGTGCAGATTGATAATTTAATGGTATGATAATGTCTTTCATGTCAGAAAGTCTTCAGTCCATTTTGAAGGGCATTTTATGCATTACTGTGACTGAGGCAACCAGAGGATCTAGTGTTCACAGAGCAGGTCTCCACCACCCATTCCAGACTTTCTGGGGTGCAAATCCAGAATAACTACACATGAATTGGATAACACTTTCTTTAGGAAACTGCTTTCTCATCTCTCACTTCAGATAAGATTAATTTTTACCCAATGAAGGAAAATTATCAGGTAGAAAGATGACATTTATGAATCACAGAAAAAGAAATAGATTATTTTTGTAGTATTTAAACCATGATTGGAAACACTTAAAATATGGACATATTTAGATCTTAAATGTTAATAAATTATCTCTATAGTAATCTAATTTATTCTAAGTTACCATTGTATTAGATGTAATCATCCCCTTATTCCTTCTAACCCACACTGTTGCCATTAGTTTAGAAAATAACCACTGGCTTCATTTGGCACACAAGGACAATTCTTTCTATCAGAAGAGACCTGTCTATTCCTAGGCTTTTAAAAAGAAATCCATTTGACATAGGAGTCACTCATGAACACTATACACAAATAGTACGAGGTAATATAGAATTGACCTGTATTTATATTCATAGGGCGTCCCTTGATATTCCTGTCAATGATTATTTTTTATCATATTGTTTATGCTTCGAATGTACTTACACCCATCCTTATTGAGATGCCACATCTTTACATATCCTTTCCTCTGGTAAACAACTGCTGTTAAAAGGATTTTTGTTGTTGGTGATGGTGGTGGTGGTGGAGGTGGAAATGGTCCTTATATTCTCCACTCTGCAGGTTACAAAGGCTTATGTGGTATTGGCTCTGTTGCACCCATTTTGCTCAGTAAATCCTTGCAATCAGTCAATGAAATTAAGAAAGTTCTCCCCGAAAATTGTGATGATTCTCTGCATTTACTGAATTCATCCATTACAGCTCTTTTATTGACTATCCCATGAATAGTTACTAGATACAAAGGAAGTCTGGAAAATGGCTTGTATGATTAATAAAACTACTAATATTGCAGCCAAAAAATGAGCAGAAATAAATCTAGAGATGGGTAAATTGAGGGTCACAGTTTTACAAAATAGAAATACAATAGGTCATTTATTGCTCAAGTATAATCCTGGTTGTCAACAATTTCCTAGCATGTTTTGCTTTAATGTGTCATATTTTTGGCACTGATTGTCAAATTAATGATTTATGTAAAGAGACAAAATCTCTCAAGTGACCCTTGAGTAGTCCTATCCTATTTAAGATCATTTCCCCTTCCCTTGGCATTCTGTTAACAATTTTTATATATCTCTTATGCTTGCCTATATTAATTAGACAAGGTGTGGAGGCAATACATTCAACCTTGGCCTCTATTACAGTCACTATTTTTTAGTTAAAAAAACGAGAAGAGAAGAGATGTTAGGAGCACAGTACAAAAGGTATTGTACCCACAGTTCTCCAGAGACACCAGTAATGTTAAGCACACGGGATTGTCTTTCCAATGGGAAAGATGAAAAAACCTATTCCTCTATTCAACAGCTGAGAATTGGAAGTGATTAACAGCCTGGTGGTCTGTGTTATTTGTCGGTCCAGAGCATATCAAGCTCCTACATCCAAGACTGGAGGTGACTAGTAAACATAATGACTCTTAACAGCCAGAGGCTCTGCATGCTCCCACAATGAGGACTGAGTACATTAATAGCCAAAATGATATCTATGCTATCTGTATGAGTGAGACCAGCCCATTCCCTCCCTTAAATTCTTAAGCTAATGTAGGTAGCCTATCTCTAGAACCCATCTTCCTGGAAGAAATGACTTGTACACCGAATCAAATTTTGATGTAATTACACTTCTTTGTATATGGTATCTTATAGTATACCAGGAAACATTTTTTCCAAATTATACTGGTTTAATTTATTGGTAATAAACTGCCTGGGATCAGGCACTCTGAAGTCTTGATTTAGATTGATAAAGTCATTATGAACTGAGTTTCTATTCTTGCCTCTTTGGGGCTTGCTTTCATACTTGCCTGACACCTTCAGAGACCCCCTTATCACCATCCACAGTTTAAGTGCACAGAACTCTTTGGTTTTAGTGCGTATTAACATCATATTAAAAGTCTGAAATCTCAAGCACAGTCTTGAGTTTTCGTATGCTTAATCCCTGCATTTGCCTCTTTTTCTCAAACCTGACTGAGATTCAGGAAGGCCATTTGTTCCCTTCAAATACCCCAGCTGTCATTTCTGGAAAATGAAAATTTCTCACTGGCAGTACAGATTGAGTAACGTTATCAAATTATATATTAACTTACTTGCTTATAAGTAGATTTACTTGGATAAAGTTTGTGTGTCATATACATTTTGAGTGTACAATTAAGACTTAATAAATTCACAGCTGTGTAGACTTCACTACAAAGTAATTTCTGCTAACCCAAAAGGTTCCTCCATGTGCCCTTTGCATTCACTCTTCAGTCAGTCATACTGTCATCCCTGGAAACCACAAATCTATCCTCTATGCCAATAGATCACTTTGCTAGCCACTTTATATAAGTGGTACTGAACAATAAGCTTTTTTAAAAAAAAAAAAAAAAATCTGGTGTGCTTGCAGCCGCATGATGCTTGTAAGACTTATCTATGTTGCAGTGTATTCCAGTGTTTTATTTCTTCATATTGACAATCACAATTACATTGATACATTACATTTTAGCGATCTATCTGTTATAGCTGGACATTTGGGCTGCTTCTACTTTGGGGTTATTATGAAGGGTGCTCTAATGGATGCTTGAATGATGTGCCTGTGGGTGGTATTCTAATTTTCTTCCTGTCTCTGTGATAAAAGACTGGCCAAAAGTCACTTAGGGTAGGAAAGGGTTGTTTGGTTTCTCCTTCCAGGTCATAGTCCATCACTGAGGGAAGTCAGGGAAGGAATTCAAATCAAAACCATAGAGGAATGCTGGTTTTAGGACCTATCTGTGGTTCTCATGAAGTCTTATGATCAAATAGGTTTCTCATATAGCACAGAACAAGCTACCCAAATTTTATCATAGCAATAGTAACCTGAACTAGACAGAAATTGGCACTGGAATAGACTAGTATTGCTATAGGCTAGAAAAGACATTGAGTATTGAGAGATCTGTGGGTTGTTCTGTAGGAGCTTAGAAGATATGAATGTTAAAAGCAATGCAGATGAGGAAGGCCTGGTTTGTGATGTTACAGAAGAAAGCAAAGGCTCTGCAGAGCTATTTGTGTAAAGAATCTGTGGTGTCTTGGCCTCTGGAACTGGAGAATCAGCTGTGATTAACAAGAGACCTGAGCCACTAAAGCGAAACCTTTATTTTGCTGGTACAATGGCTGTTGATCAGCTGGGGCTGAGGGTTAGCTGTGAATTATAAGAGATCAGCATAATTGAGGTGAAAATTTCTAGAAAGTTTTCTTAAAGCCAGCATAAAGAAACTGTGTTCTTTAAATCGCTTCTGCTTTTGCTGTTAAAATGCTGAAGTGAAAAAAGAAAAGAAAGAAAAGAGAAAAAAAAATAAAAGAAGCTGTGTTCAAAAGTGGCCGACTGAACTTTGTTCTGCCAGCCAAACTTGGTCATGTGTAAGAGTATCCCAATTGGTACTGGTTTTGAGGGCATGAAGGGGTCATGGACAACAGCTGAACCTTGGCACCGTGAGAGGCCAGGAGAGGCCATTAGAGAAGCAGCCAGAGTAGCAATGGAAGTCTCAGGATTGAAGGAGTCATGGAGAAAAGTTAAGGCTTTGCACCATGAAGATAGGCTACTGTTGAAACTGCAGCCCAGTTGTAGCAAAAAAGACCCCCAGCATTTTTGAGATGGCAGTGCCATGCAAGAACTGAGAACAGCAGCAGGGAAGTGGAGCCAGCTGGCTCCTACAGGGAAGAGGAACTGCATGTGTTGCAGAGGGTTGAATTGGAGAAGTGACCCAAGGAGGAACCCAGAAAATGGTGATTCAATCCAAATATTGGAAAGTGAATTATTTTCACTGGTGGAGTGTGGTTTTGCTTTGTTCAGAAGGTGACTATTCCCTGGTTCTTCCCTCTTGAAGTAAGAAAATATTTAAGTAATTTTTGCTTTATTAGATCCCATAGTTGAGAGACCTTGAATTTTTTATTGGATATTTTATTTATTTACATTTCAAATGTTATCCCCTTTCCTGATTTCCCCTCCAGAAACCTCATATCCCATCCTCCCCCTGCTTCTATGAGGGTGCTCCTCCACCAACCCACCCACTCCCACCTCCCTGCCCTCCAATTCTCCTGCACTGGGGCATCAAGCCTTCCCAGTACCAAGGGCGTCTCCTCCCACTGATGTCTGATAAAGCCATTCTCGGCTACATATGTAACTGGAGCCATGAGTCCCTCCATGTGTGCTCTTTCGTTGGTGGTTTAGTCCCTGGGAGCCCTGGAGGGTCTTGTTGGTTGATATTGTTCTTCCTATGGGTTGCAAACCCCGTCAGCTCCTTCAGTCTTTTCTCTAACTCCTCCAATGGTTGACTTTGAACATCCACCTCTGTATTTGTTGGAGTCTGGCAGAGCATCTCAGGAGACAGCTATATTAGGCTCTTGTCTGCAAGCACGTCTTGGCATCTGCAATAGTGTCTGGGTTTAGTGTCTGTATAAGGGATGGATCTCCAGGTAGGGCAGCCTCTGGATAGCCTTTCCTTCAGTTTCTGCTCCACGCTTTGTCTAAATATTTACTCCTGTGAGTATTTTGTTCCCCCTTCTTAGAAGCACTGAAGCATCCACACTTTGATTTT
The DNA here is from genome assembly GCF_900095145.1 of Mus pahari. Lineage (NCBI taxonomy): Eukaryota > Metazoa > Chordata > Mammalia > Rodentia > Muridae > Mus > Mus pahari. Next base: position 9,618,298 of record NC_034596.1, on the reverse strand, counting down.
CCTTCTTCTTGAGTTTCATATGGGCTGTGAGTTGTATCTCGGTATTCCAAGCTTTTGGGCGAATATCTACTTATAAGTAAGTACATACCATGGGTGTTATTTTGTGCCTGGGTTACCTCATTCAGGATGATATTTTCTAACTCCATCCATTTGTCTAAGAATTCTTTGTTTTTAATAGCTGAGTGGTACTCTTTTGTGTAAATGTACCACCTTTTCTATATCTATTCCTCTGCTGAAAGACATCTAGGTTCTTTCCAGCTTCCAGCTATTATAAATAAGGCTGCTATGAACATAGTGGAGCATGTGTCCTTGTTATATGTTGGAACATCTTTTTGATATATGCCCAGGAGTGGTATAGCTGGGTCCTTGGGTAGTACTATGTCCAATTTTCTGAGGAATTGCCCGACTGTTTTCCAGAGTGGTTGTTTCAGCTTGCAATCCCACCAGCAGTGGAGGAGTGTTCCTCTTTCTCCACATCCTCTCCAGCATCTGCTGTCACCTGAGTTTTTGATCTTAGCCATTCTGACTGGTGTGAGGTAGATTCTCAGGGTTGTTTTGATTTGTACTTCCATGATGACTAAGGATGTTGATCATTTCTTTAGGTGCTTCTCAGCCATTCTGTATTCCTCAGTTGGGAATTCTCTGTTTAGTTGTGTTCCCCATTTTAATAGTGTTATTTGGCTCTCTGGAGTCTACCTTGTTGAGTTCTCTGTGTATATTGGATATTAGCCCTCTATCAGATGTAGGGTTGGTAAAGATCTTTCCCCCATATGTTGGCTGCTGTTTTGTTAATGCTGAGAAAGCATTTGACAAAATTCAACACCCCTTCATGATTGGAAAGATCAGGAATGCAAGGCCCATACCTAAACATAATAAAAGCAATCTACAGAAAACCAGTAGCCACCATCAAACTAAACAGAGATGAACTTGAAGCAATACCACTAAAATCAGAGACTAGACAAGGCAGCCCACTCTCTCTCTACCTATTCAATGTAATACTCCAATTCCTAGCTAGAGCAATTAGACAACAAAAGGAGGTCAAATGATACAAATTGGAAAGAAAGAAGTCAAAATATCTCTATTTGCAGATGATATGATCATATACTTAAATGACCCACAAAATTCCACCAGAGAACTCCTAAACCTGATAAACCACTCCAGCAAAGTATCCAGATATAAAATTAACTCAACCAAATCAATAGCCTTCCTCTCCTGAAAGGATAAACGCACCGAGAAAGAAACTGTTCATAGAGCCTGAGACATTCGCATTCTGTTTAGGAAGTTGACTCCTATATCAAGAGTTCAAGGCCATTCCCCATTTTCTGTTCAATTTGACTTAATGTATCTGATTTTAAGTTGAGGTCTTTCATCCATTTGGACTTGCATTTTATGCAGGGTGGTAGACATGGATCTATTAGCTTTCTTCTACATGTAGACATCCAATTAGACCAACACCATTTGTTAAAGATGCTTTCTTTTTTTTCATTGTATTGCTTTGATTTCTTTGTAAAAAAAATAAACATTCATAGGTATGTGGGTTTGTTTCTGGGTCTTTGATTCTATTGCACTGATCAACCTGTCTGTCCCTATATCAATATCATGAAGTTTTTTATTGCTATTGTTCTACAGTACAGCTTGAGGCCAGGAACAGTGATACCTCCAGAAGTTCTTTTCTTGTTCAGGATTGTTTTAGCTATCCTGGGTTTTTGTTTTTTCATAAGAAGTTGAGAATTGCTCTGTCAATTTCTGTAAATAATTGTGTGGGAATCTTTATGAGAATTGCCTTGAATCTATAAGTTGCTTTTTGTATGATGGTCATTTTCACTTTTTTTTATCCTACCTCTGTTTCTTTCTTCAGCAAATTGATGTTCTTCTCATTCGGGTCTTTCTCTTCCTTGGTTAGAATTACACCAAGATATCTTACATCATTTGTGACTAGTATAAAGGGCATTGTTTGCCTAATTTCTGTCTCTGCCCATTTATCATTTCTGTGAAAGAAAGCTATTTTTTTTATGTTAATTTTCTATCCAGCCACTTTGTTAAAGGTGAGTTTTCTGGTAGAATTTTTGGCATACTTTTTATATACTATTATATCATCTGCAAATAGTGATACTTTGACTTGTATCACCTTGATTTCTTTTAGTTGTCTTATTGATCTAGCTAGAATTTCTAATACTATATTATATAAATTATTATATATTACACATTACATATCATAGAAGATAGGAAGAGAATGGGCATCCTTGTCTTGTCCATGGTTTTAGTGGAATTACTTTAAGTTTCTCTCCATTTAATTTGGTGTTAGCTATTGGTTTGTTATATATTGCTTTTATTATGTTTAGGTATGTGCCTTGTATCCTTGATGTCTCTAATAATTTTACAATGAAGGGTATTGGATTTTGTCAAAGGTTTTTCAGCATCCAATGAGATGATCATGTGCTTTTTTTTCTTTCAGTTTGTTTATATGGTAGATTCTGTTGATGGATTTTCATGTATTAAACCATCCCTGTCTCCTTGGGACAAAGCTTAACTTGATTATGGTACATGATGTTTATCGTTCTGATGTGCAGCTGGATTCAGTTTGTGAGTATTTTATTGAGTATTTTTGCATTAATATTCATATGAGGAACTGGTCTGAAATTATCTATCTTTATTGAGTCTTTATCGGGGTGACCGTGACTTCATAGGATGAGTTTGACAGTGTACATTCAGTTTCTATTCCTTGGATATTTTGTGGAATATTAATATTAGCTCTTCTTTGAAAATCTGGTAGAATTCTGCACTAAAACCATCTGCCCCCCCAAAAAAACCTCAAAGACCCATTTTTTGGGGGGGGGGGTTGGGAGAATTTCAATGACTGCTTCTATTTCCTCAGGCATTATATGGCCATTTAAACAGTTTATCTGATATTGATTTAATTTTGGTAAGTGGTATCTGTTTAGAAAATCATCCATTTCATTAAGAATTTTCCAAGTTTGTGGAGTACAGTCTTTTGAAGTAAGACCTATTGATTCTTTGAATTTCTTTAGAGTCTGTTGTTATGTCTCCCTTTTCATTTCTGATTTCATTTATTTGAGTACTGTTTCTCTATCTTTTAGTTAGTTCAGCTAAGTATTTGTTTATCTTATTTTCTCAAAGAAACAGTTTTTGGTTTTGTTAATACTTCTATGATTTTTCTTTGTTTCTAATTGATTGATTTCAATCCTGATTTTGATTATCTTCTTTCTTCTACTCCTCTTTTATGTGTTTGCTTCTTTTTTGTCTTGATTTTTCAGGTGTACTTTTAAATTGCTAATAAGAGAATTTTCTTTATTTTCTTTGAACTTTAGAAAGTCTTTAATTTCTGTTTTTATTTCTTCCCTGGCCCACAGATCATGGAGTAGAGAGTATTTCAGTTTCCATGAGTGTGTAGACTTTTTGTTGCTTCTTTTGTTGTTGAAGTCCAGCTTTAATCCACGGTCTGACAAGGTACAAAGTGTTATTTTAATTTTACTGTGTCTGTTGAGGCTTGATTTGTGACTGACTATATGGTCAGTTTTGGAGAAGGATCTGTTAGGTGTTGAGAAGAAGTTAATTTCTTTGTTGTTCTGGTGAAATATTCTGTAAATGTCTATGATTTGCATTCAGTTCATAATATTGGTTAGTTTCATTATTTCTCTGTTTAGTTTTTTCTGAATGATCTGTTAATATGCAAGAGTAGGGTACTTAAGTCTTCCACTATTAAGGTGCGGGGGTTCAATGTGTGACTTAAGCTTTAGCAATGTTTCTTTTACAAATTTGTGTGCCCTTGCATTTGGGACACAGATATTCAGAACTGAGATCATCTTGATAGATTTTTCCATTGAGTATGAAGGTCCTTCCCTGTCTCTTTTGATTAATTTTGGCTGAAAAATCTATAAATAAAAATTAGGTATTAGAATAGGTACTCAAGATTGCTTCTTGGGTCCATTTCCTTGGAAAGCTGTTTGCGAGCCTTTTACTCTGAGGTAATATCTGTCTGTATTGCTCAGGTGTCTTTTTTACATACAGCAGAATGATAGATCTTTTCCCCCACCATCCATTCTGTTAGCCTTTGTCTTTTTATTGGGGAATTGTATCCATTGTTGTTCAGAGATATTGATAACAAGTGATTGTTAATTCCTATTATTTTGATGTTGGTGGTAGTAGTATGTGTGTGTGTGTGTGTGTGTGTGTGTGTGTGTGTGTGTGAGTGTGTGTGTGTGTGTGTGTGTGTGAGTATGTGTGTGTGCTTCCCTCATTATCTTGTGTATTTTCTTTTTTTTTTTCTGTGTGATTTACTTTATTGCAGTTACCTTGTGATACTCTTGAACTCAAA
>NC_034596.1:9580889-9613951 GCF_900095145.1 Mus pahari | reverse complement strand
TACCTCTGTTTCTATTTTGTGGAATAGTTTGAGAAATACTGGAATTAGGTCTTCTTTGACGGTCTGATAGAACTCTGCACTAAATCTATCTGGTCCTGGGCTTTTTTTAGTTGGGAGATTATTAATGAGAGCTTCTATTTCTTTAGGTGATATAAGACTGTTGAGGTCATTAACCTGATCCTGATTGAACTTTGGTATCTGATATCTGTGTAGAAATTTGTCCATTTCATCCAAGTTTTCCAGTTTTGTTGAGTATAGCCTTTTGTAGAAGGATCTGATGATGCTTGGGATTTCCTCAGTATCTGTTGTTATGTCTCCCTTTTCATTTCTGATTTTGTTAATTAGGATGCTGTCCCTGTGCCCTCTATTGAGTCTGGTTAAGGGTTTATCTATCTTGTTGATTTTCTCAAAGAACCAGTTCCTGGTTTGGTTGATTCTTTGAATAGTTCTTTTTGTTTCCACTTAGTTGATTTCACCCCTGAGTTTGATTATTTCCTGCAATCTACTCCTNNTGGGTGAATTTGCTTCCTTTTGTTCTAGAGTTTTTAGGTGTGCTGTCAAGCTGCTAGTGTATGCTCTCTCTAGTTTCTTTTTGGAGGCACTCAGAGCTATGAGCTTTCCACTCAGAAATACTTACATTGTGTCCCACAAGTTTGGGTATGTTGTGGCTTCATTTTCATTAAATTCTAAAAAGTCTTTCATTTCTTTTTTTATTTCTTCCTTGAAAAAGATATCATTGAGGAGAGTGTTGGTCAGTTTCCAAGTGAATGTTGGCTTTATATTATTCATGTTGTTATTGAAGATCAGCCTTAGACCATGGTGGTCTAATAGGATGCATGGGACAATTTGAATATTTTTGAATGTGTTGAGACCTGTTTTGTGACCAATTATATGGTCAGTTTTGGAGAAGGTACCATGAGGTGCTGAGAAGAAGGTGTATCCTTTTGTTTTAGGATAAAACATTCTGTAGATATCTGTTAAATCCATTTGTTTCATAACTTCTGTCAGTTTCACTGTGTCTCTGTTTAATTTCTGTTTCCAGGACCTATCCAATGATGAGAGTGGGGTGTTGAAGTCTCCCACTATTATTGTGTGAGGAGCAATGTGTGCTTTGAACTTTACTAAAATTTCTTTAATGAATGTGGATACCCTTGCATTTGGAGCACAGATATTCATGATTGAGAGTTCACCTTGGAAGATTTCACCTTTGATGAGTATGAAGTGCCTCTTCTTGTCTTTTTTGATAACTTTGGGTTGAAAGTCAAGTTTATTCGATATTAGAATGGCTATTCCAGCTTGTTTCTTCAAGCTGCTTGCTTGAAAAATTGTTTTCCAGTCTTTTGCTCTGATGTATTGTCTGTCTTTTTCCCTGAGATGAGTTTCCTGTAAGCACCAAACAGTTGGGTCCTGTTTGTGGAGTCAATCTGTTAGTCTTGCCTTTTTATTGGGGAATTGAGTCCACTGATATTAAGAGATATTAAGGAAAAGTAATTGTTGCTTCCTGACATTTTTGTTGTTAGAGTTGGCATCCTGTTCTTATGGCTGTCTTCTTTTAGGTTTCTTGAAGGATTACTTTCTTGCTTTTTCTAGTGCATGGTTTCAGTCCTTGTACTGGTGTTTTTCTATCCTTTATCCTTTTAAGGGCTGGATTCATTGAAAGATATTGTGTGAATTTGGTTTTGTCATGGAATACTTTGGTTTCTCCAGCTATAGTAATTGAGAGATTAGCTGGGTATAGTAGCTTGGCCTGGCATTTGTGTTCTCTTAGTGTCGGTATAACATCTGTCCAGGATCTTCTGGCTTTCATAGTCTCTGGTGAGAAGTCTGGAGTAATTCTAATAGGTCTGTCTTACATGTTACTTGACCTTTTTCTCTTACTGCTTTTAATATTCTGTGTTTACTTAGTGCATTTGTTGTTCTGATTATTATGTGTTGGAAGGANTTTCTTTTCTGGTCCAGTCTATTTAGGTTCTGTAGGCTTCTTGAATGTTCATGGGCATCTCTTTCTTTATGTATGGGAAGTTTTCTTCTATAATTTTTTTGTTGAAGATATTTGCTGGCCCTTTAAGTTGATAATCTTCATTGTCATCTACTCCTATTATCTGTAGGTTTGGTCTTCTCATTGTGTCCTGGATTTCCTGGATGTTTTCAGTTAGGATCTTTTTGCATTTTGAATTTTCTTTGATTGTTGTGTCCACATTCCCTATGGAATCTTCTGCACCCGAGGTTCTCTCTTCCATCTCTTGTATTCTGTTGCTGATGCTTGCATGTATCTTTCCTGACTTCTTTCCTAGTGTTTCTATCTCCAGAGTTGTTTCCCTTTGGTTTTTCTTTATTGTTTCTACTTCCATTTTTAGATCCTGGATGGTTTTGTTCAATTCCATCTTCTTTTGGTAGCTTTTGGTAGTGTTTTTCTGTAACTCTTTAAGGGATTTTTGTGTTTCCACTTTAAANTCTTCTATCTGTTTACCTGTGATTTCCAATATTTCCTTCTTAAAGTCCTCCATCATCATCATGAGAAGTGACTTTAGATCCATGTCCTGCTTTTCAGGTGTGATGGTGTATCCAGGACTTGCTATGTTGGGAGAGTTTGGTTCTGATGATGCCAAGTAACCTTGGTTTCTGTTGCTTCTGTTTTTATGCTTGCCTCCTGCCATCTGATTATCTCTAGTGCTTGCTGCCCTCAATATATCTGATTGGAGCCTGTCCTTCCTATAATCCCAGTTGATTCAGGACTTGTCAGAGTCCAGATTTCTCTGTGATTCCTTGATTGTGGGCTCCTGTGAACCTGAGATTCTGGGTATATCTGAGTTCTTGGTAATCACGCTCCTCTGAGACACTCAAATACTAGTATGACCCAACTCCTGTTATCCTAGGATCCTGTTGTCCTAAGATCCTGGGCATGTTATACTGTGTGGGAGTGGTGTCTCCTTTGAGGACTATGGAGTTGTCTGGTCTATTTGAAACAAAGGAAAACCTGAACTGATTAAAAGGAACCTGAGCCTTTGGTCAGGAAAGGCTTTGGTGTCATTGTTCCTACTGTCACAGGTCCATCACTATTGAATTGGAGCAGCTGGTCTTGTGTATTTTCTTGAATGTTGGAGTTTTCCCTCATTGAATTGGAGCATTCCTTCCAGTATTTTTTTGTCTGGTTGGTTTTGTGAATCGATATTTTTTAAATGTGGATTTTTCTTGAAATATCCTTTCTCTATCTATGATGGTTGATGGTTTGGGTGAGCATAGAAGTCTAGATTGGCATCTGTAGTTTCTAGAGGTTGCAAGACATCTGCCCAGGCCCTTCTAGCTTTTAAAGTCTCTGATGAGAAGTTGGGCGTAATTCTGATAAGTTTGTCTTTGTATGTTTACCTGGCTTTTCCCCTTGCTGCTTTTAGTGTTCTTTCTTTGTTTCATAGATTTTATGTTTTGATTATTATGTGGAGGGAGGATTTTCTTTTCTAGTCCTGTCTACTTGCTCTTCTATAATATTCTTGTGTGTTTATAGGTATATCCTTCTTTAGGTTGGGAAATTTTTCTTCTATGATTTTTGTTGAAGATATTTTCTAGGCCTTTGATCTGGGAGTCTTCATCTTCCTCTATTATTCTTAGGTTAGGTCTTTTCACGATATCCCAGATTTCCTAGATGTTTTGTGTCACGAATTTGTTAAATTTAGCATTTTATTTGACTGATATATCAATTTCTTCTATTGTATCTCCTACACCTGAGAGTTTTTCTCTTTCACTTCTTATATTCTATTGGTGATGCTTGCATCTGTTGTTCCTGTTCTCTTCTCTAGGTTATCAATCTCCATGATTCCCTCAGTTTGTGTTTTCTTTATTGCTTCTGTTTCCACTTTCAGGTCTTGAAAAGTTATATTTATTTCCTTCATCTGTTTAATTGTGTTTTCCTGTATTTCTTTAAGGGATTTATTCATTCCCTCTTTAAATCTTTATAAGGATGAATTTCAGGTCATCTTCTGTGCTTTGATTGTATTAGGATATCCAGAGCTTGCTATAGTAGGGAAGCTGTACTTGAGGTGTCATATTGCCCTGGCTTTTGTTGGTTATAGTCTTTCAAAGGTTTTTAGCCATATGGACAGCTTTAGTCCCTGGATCTTCCTGTTTTAGTAGGTATTGTCATGTAACCTCTATGATCCTGGTGTGGAGACCTCTGATGGGTATCCCTGGGCTGTATGTTTCTAGATCAGCATGTCTGAATGAATATGGGTTGAGAAGTGGCAGGAGAATAGGTATCCAGTGGGGATAGAAAGCTGCTCAGGGGAAATGAGGATGCATGTCCCAGAGGACTCAGTTGGCAGGGAAGATGTGTGTTGAAAGGGAATCTAACCTATATGGTTCCAGATCAGCAGGTCTGATGAAGTTAGGCAGTGAGGTAGTGGGATGATGGAGATACACTGGGGATAGCAGGCTGCTCAGAGCAGCTGAAAGACTCAGCACAGGATTCAGCAGGCAGGGAAGACGGGTTTGGGAAATTAATCTTACCAGTATGGTCCCAGATCAACAGATCTGATGAAAGTGGCTGAAAGGTGGCAAGACAGTGGAGGTATGCTGGGGATAGCAAGCTGGTTAACGCATCTGGAGGTGTCCCAGGGGACTCAGTGGGAAAGGATATGGGTGTGGGAAGGGAATCCAACCTGTATGGTTCCAAAGCAGTAGATATGATGAAGGTTAGGCAGATGTCAGGAGATCCGCTGGGGATAGGTGGCCACTCCAGTTTGTATCAAATTTACTTTTTCGTTTCAAGTAGAAAATTAATGTGGGTTCACCATAAAACTGAGTAGACCTCCACATATATAAATTGACCTCTTTCTCCATCTTAAAAACACTTTACGTGTTCAAATTAAAGTAAGATAAAAGAAAAGCTTTCTGACTTTTTTTTTTCAAATTTTGATTTCCATAGTATTTGAGAAGTCACTTTGTGTTCAGTAATCCTTCAAATAGATTTTTCCCTTCCCACCCATGTTTATTGACTGCTATTTTTGTGTGTGTTCATGTTGTATGCTATTACTCTCTTCAGGACTTTCTTAAGTTTCTCAAAATCACCACAATGTTCATTATCTACAAATTTGTTGTTTCCTTTGGTTGTCCTTCTTGGATTTATTATAGGAATAAACAATAGCTTATTTTGGATGTGTATGTGTGGCTTCTGTCTCTAACACTTTGAATCTTTTGTTCAATCAGCAGTTAGCCTTGACCTCTTGGGAAATGGATGACCTCCAAGTTACTTGATACCCATATTCTCTTAGACCTTGCAGGGCACCAAATGTTTCTCCTTTATCAACTAACAATAGTTAAGAAATTAACATTTATTGTCTACTTGTTATGGTCAGGTGCTGTGATGCACACGTCATATAAAATCACTTATTCAACCAGTTGTTACTTGGTTAGTAGATATTATCCTTACCTCATAGAGAAGGAACTTGGAACTCAAAATATTAAGTAATTTACTAGCTCTTCCAACATAGGCAAAAGAGTCTGCCTTCTCTAGAGGTCACAGTTTTCTGTTCCACTTGTTCTTAACCTATGCTACTTAGCCACAGATTCACATATTTCATGCCTCAATTTATTGGGAGCCTTTGGGAAGAATTTATGGCCTTTAGGATTTTAAAAAGGTATATTCCTAAATTAATATCTGAGCTTCTATTTTGAACCAAAATATGTAAGCCAGGTTACCTATTCCAAGGACACTAGGACTTCATATGAAAAGGAAAACATTTAAATATACATATTAAAGTGCTTTTTGATTACCATAAATTGCACAACATTTTAAAACAGCTAAGTGGCCTTATCTTGAACTGCCAGTTTCACATGGAATTTTTTTTATCATTTTTTCCCCTGTGAATTTGTTGCAATGAGAGTAGAAAAAGAAATAAATGCTGACAACGTTAATAGACTTATTTTTAGAATCCTTAATAGGTTAATGCTGATGGTCTCATCAATCTGTTTTGAGTGTCCTTGGCTTTTATATTTTTTGCTGACTGGAGTTATTTATAACTGTCTTAACAAGCAATTCCAGATAGACTTGCTTCCATGTCACTAGTACAAGGAATTATTCATGTAGAAAATTTTGTAAGCGGTGAAGCATCATTTCAAATATTTAAATTAAAATATGCCATTAATGCATAGTTCATTTCATTTTTCACAATAAATGAAACAACTGCATCAAAAAAATACTGAAATATGTTGAATAAATGTCTTCCTTTTAAGAGAAGGCTAAAATTAACCTATCTGATGTGAAGACCTCTCAGAGAAGTCATTTTAAATAGCTTCCTTCCACCATATATAATGGACCACTTCGTCTTCCTTCTCCATCTCATCCTGTAGTCACCAGCAGTGCTGAGTAATAGGTAAGTGCTTTGTGGCAATCTATGTCCTAATTCTATAATGGCTTAAAACTTCAACGTAATCTACACACCTTGCTCTGGGTGCATAGAAGGGAAAGTAGGAGAGAAACTGTGGGTGTACTTTATCTTAAACTTGGTAGTTTTATAGCTCCTTATGATTCTGAAATGGAGATGTCTGCTGTGGCTGGGAAAATGATTCTCTCTCTCTCTCTCTCTCTCTCTCTCTCTCTCTCTCTCTCTCTCTCTCTCTCTCTCTCTCTCTCTCTCTCTCTCTCTCTCTCTCTCTCTCTCTCTCTCTCTCTCTCTGTCTCTCTCTCCCTGCCTGCCTCTTTCTTGTTAAGTTTGCTTTTGTTTTGTCAATTCTATGCGTGTATATATACATATGTATTTTAATTATCTTATTACCCCCTTTTATTTACCTTTCACACCACTCACTTTCCCAGTTTCATAACTTTGGGGTTTGTTTTATGACCCCAAAGAAAAGATATGACCCACATAGAAATGACGATGTGACAACTGGATTGGAACTCTACTGAAACTTGGTGGGTTCACCAGTGGTTATGCAACTGAAGGCAATAATGTCCCCTTTCTCAATCTATTAGAAAGTAGGTCAGCAGTGAAGAGTAAGTTCTTCTGAACTTCCCCTCTATTCAGTTGTCAGGCATGAAATTGCCAAAAATGCAGACATTCACAGCTGTGTGAGCTCACATTTCAACTGGGTTGTCTTGCACAAAAGGTAGCATTTTGCAGAGTTTCTGCCTATCTTTCGTGTTTATATTCTTTCTCCTCTATCCTCTTCATTGTTCCCTGAATTTAGAGAGGATTATATAAATGTCTTGTTATTAGTGAGTGAGCTGTCATTAGTCACTCATTTACCAGCACATTGTGTAGTCATGAGTCTCTATGCATCACCATTCATTGCAAAGAGGGGTGGGCATAGGCTGAAAGTAGAATTTATCTACTAGAACCAACAAAAATATTTTAAAACCATCCATTCATGTACTTATCCTCTTTGTCAATTTAGCTAAATGGCAGTATTGGGCCTTCCCCTTGGGCCTGTATCTGACTGGCTATTCTCCCCCTCCACCATTTTACAGTACTATCCATGGATCCCAGAGTGATCATGGAATCCATTCCAGTAGTGTCATTATTACAAGTGTGCCCATCTTGCCTGGCATGTTGGTCTCACAGTTGGTAGTACTTATAGCTAGGTCAGAGAGGTAAGGCCTTCTCCCTGAAGCTTGCATAGCATTCTGGAATCTAACAGGCAGGGAGGATGCTCCTAAATCAGTTTCAACTTGATTTCTCTATATCAGGCAGTCCTTGCTTTTCACTGCCTTATTCTTATCCTTTGTAAGTTGTATCTAAGTACACTTTTTTTTTTTATCTTGCATTTTCTTAACTTGGTTCTTCATTACTTCTTTGCATATACTGATAACCCATTCTGGTTTTTTGTTTGTTTGTTTGTTTTTTATAATTTTTAAAATCGTTTTTAAAAAATTAGATATTTTCTTTATTTACATTTCAAATGTTATCCCCTTTCCTGGTTTCCCCTATGAAAACCCCTATCTCCTCCCCTACCCCTGTTCATCAACCCACCCACTCCTGCTTCCTGGCCCTGGCATTCCCCTACACTGGAGCATAAAGCCTTTACAGGACCAAGGGCCTCTCCTCCCATTGGTGACCGACAATGCCATCCTCTGCTACATATGCAGCTGGAGCCATGGGTCCCTCCATGTGTACTCTTTGGTTGGTGGTTTAGTCCCTGGGAACTTTGGGGGTACTGGTTGGTTCATGTTGCTGTTCCACCAATGAGGCTGCAAAACCCTTCAGCTCCTCAAGTCCTTTCTCTAGTTACTCCATTGGGGACCCTGTGCTCAGTCCAGTGGTTGACTGAGAGCGTCCACCTCTGTATTTGTCAGGCACTGGTAGAACCCCTCAGGAGACAGCTATATCAGGCTCCTGTCAGCAAGCACTTGTTGGCATCTACAGTACTGTCTGGGTTTGGTGAGTGTATATGGGATGGATCCCCAGGTGGGGCAGCCTCTAGATGGTCATTCCTTCAGTCTCTGCTGCATACTTTGTCTCTGTAACTCCTTCCATGGGTATTTTCTTCCCTCTTCTAGGAAGGACCGAAGTATCCACACTGGATTTCATACTTCTTGAGCTATATGTGGTCTGTGAATTGTATCTTGGGTATTCTGAGCTTCTGGGCTAATATCCACTTATCAGTGAGTGCACATCAGGTGTGTTCTTTTGTGACTGTGTTACCTCACTCAGGATGACATTTTCTGGTTCAATCCATTTGCCTAAGTATTTTATAAATTCATTGTTTTTAATTGCTGAGTAGTACTCTGTTGTGTAAATGTATCACATTTTCTGTATCCATTCCTCTGTTGAGGGACATCTAGGTTCTTTCCAGTTTCTGGCTATTATAAATAATGCTGCTATGAACATAGTAGCCCATGTGTCTTTATGACATGTTGGAATATCTTCTGGGTATATCCCCAAGAGTGGTATTTCTGTGTCCTCCAGTAGTATTATGTTCAATTTTCTAAGGAACCGCCAGACTGATTTCCAGAGTGGTTGTACAAGCTTACAATCCCACTAGCAATGGAGGAGTGTTCCTATTTCTCCACAGCCATTCTGACTGGTGTGAGGTGGAATCTCAGGGTTGTTTTGATTTGCATTTCCCTGATGATTAAGGATGTTGAACTTTTCTTTAGGTTTTTCTCAGCCACTCGGTATTCCTCACTTGAGAAGTCTTTGTTTAGCTATGTATCTCATTTTTTAATAGGATTTTTGGTTCTCTGAGTCTAACTTCTTGAGTTCTGTGTATATATTAGGTATTAGCCCTCTATTGGATGTAGGGTTGGTAAAAATCTTTTCCCAATCTGTTGGTTGCTGTTTTGTCCTATTGACAGTGTCCTTTGCTGTACAGAAGGTTTGCAATTTTATGAGTCCCATTTATCAATTCTTGATCTTAGAGCATAAGCTATTGGTTCTCTGTTCAGGAAATTATCCCCTGTGCCCATGTCCTCGAGGCTCTTCCCCACTGTCTTTTCTATTAGTTTCAGTGTATTTGTTTTATATGGAGGTCCTTGATCCACTTGGACTTGAGCTTTGTACAAAAACATAAGAATGGATCAATTTGCATTCTTCTACATTCTTACTGCCAGTTGAACCTACACCATTTGTTAAAAATGCTGTCTTTTCCACTGGATGGTTTTAGTTCATTTGTCAAAGATCAAATGACCATAGGTGTCTGGGTTCACTTCTGGGTCTTCAATTCTGTTCCATTGATCTACCTGTTGTCACTATACCAGTACCATGCAGTTGTTTTTTATTTTTTGGTTTTTTGTTTTTTGTTTTTTGTTTTTTTTCCACAATTGCTCAGGTCAAGGATGGTGATTCCAGCAGAGGTTCTTTTATTGTTGAGAATAATTTTTGCTATCCTAGGTTTTTTGTTATTCCAGATGAATTTGCAAACTGCCCTTTCTAACTCTGTGAAGAATTGGGTTGGAATTTTGATGGGGGATTTCACTGAATCTGTAGATTGTTTTCAGCAAGATAGCCATTTTGACTCTATTAATCCTGCCATTCTATGAGCTTAAGAGATCTTTCTATCTTCTGAGATCTTCAATATCTTTCTTCAGAGACTTGAAGTTCTTGTCATATAGATGTTTCACTTGCTCAGTCAGTGTCATGCCAAGGTATTTTATATTATTTATGACTACAGTGAAGGGTGTTGTTCCTTTCATTTCTTTCTCAGTCTGTTTATCCTCTGAGTAGAGGAAGGCCACTGATTTTATTTTTTTGAGTTATATCCAGCTACTTCACTGATGGTGTTTGTCAGGTTTAGGAGTTCTCTGGTGAAATTTTTGGGGTCACTCAAGTATACTATCATATTATCTGCAAAGAGTGATATTTTGACTTCTTCCTTTACAATTGTATCCCCTTGATCTCCTTTTGTTGTCTAATTGCCCTGGGTAGGACTTCAAGTACTATATTGAGTAGGTAGGGAGAAAGTGGGCAGCATTGTCTAGTCCCTGATTTTAGTGGGATTCCTTCAAGTTTCTCTCCATTTAGTTTGATGTTGGCTACTGGTTTGCTGTAGATTGCTTTCACTATGTTTAGGTATGGGTCTTGAATTCCTCATCGTTCCAAGACTTTTATCATGAAGGGGTGTTGGATTTTGTCAAATGCTTTCTCAGCATCTAATGAGATGATCATATTTTTTTGTTTCCTTTGAGTCTGTTTATATAGTGGATTATGTTGATGGATTTCTGTATATTGAACCATCCCTGCATCCCTGGGATGAAACCTATTTGATCATGATGGATTATCATTTT
Organism: Mus pahari; assembly: GCF_900095145.1. NCBI lineage: Eukaryota > Metazoa > Chordata > Mammalia > Rodentia > Muridae > Mus > Mus pahari. The sequence continues at coordinate 9,603,237 of NC_034596.1, read as the reverse complement.
GCTGTGTTCTTGGATTTGGTTTGTGAGATTTTTTTTTTTTCCAAGACAGGGTTTCTCTGTGTAGCCCTGGCTGTCCTGGAACTCACTCTTTAGACCAGTCTGGCCTCAAACTCAGAAATCTGCCTGCCTCTGCTCCCAAGTGTTGGGAGTGCCTGTCAGTTTTTACCTTTTTATGTATCATCTACCTACCCATGCATTCACCTACTTTTCCACCCACCATCCCTAATCTATTATTTTTTTCTCAATCATCCACCCACTCTCCTGGTCAAATGGGTACTTCAGGATTTATAATCAATTATCTATTGACTCACTTTGATCAATTCCTAATGGTAAACTAAACGTACTTTATAGAATTTCTGTGTTCTCCTGAAGTTTATATTTTGAAACAATACCTGCGTGTATCTGTGTCATTAATCAGCTTCAAATACAAGCTGTAGATTTTCTGATGTGCTTTTAATGTGTAGAATACTTTGAAATTCTCCCCCATTTTCTCATACTTAATGCAGTTTATTCTCAGTTTCTTTGTTAGTTAATTTCATGCCTTTGAGATTCTGCTTCTGAGGTAGTCACTAGCTGGGTAGCATGTCTTGGGCAACTCATGGTGTGAGGGGATATTAGGAACCCCTTATTTTGTCCTTTCTTTCTGAAAATGCCAAACAGATTTTCTTATCTTCACCTTTACTTTTAAAACTTCAACCTTGTTATTGTTTTCTTTAACCTTAATTAAATGCTGTGTGTGCTTTGTCTTGCAGGTCAGCTAAAAGTTTAAAATCAATAAAGTGCATTTATTTTGTCGATTAAAACTATCCAGTGCACATCAATGTCAATGACTTGGTTCTTTTTCAAACACAGTTTGGAGTATTCTCCCTGTTGTTTTCAATTTAAAGAAGAAAATAGAAAAGAAAAAGTCCATCTCTATATTCTTGATTATCAATTCTCAATAAAAATACTTTCTAAGCCTGAAACTACTTTTCCTGTTAGAAGGGTTCACTTCTGGATGGATATATATTGGATATATATATATATATATATATATATATATATATATATATATATGATAGATAGATAGATAGATAGATAGATAGATAGATAGATAGATAGATAGATAGAATGTTTTCTTTCTTGCCAAGTAAAAATTACTCCACATGTGTTTGTGTGAGTGTCCATCCATGCATGAGTGTGTATGTGTGTGTGTGTGTGTGTGTGTGTGTGTGTGTGTGTGTTTAAGGCAAGAAATCTTAAGTGAGCAATTAAGAAAGCTATAATTAAAAGCAACTGTGATGAAGGAATTTAAATCAAGAGCACTATTGTTAGGCTTCCCTGCATCCTTGTAGGCCTGCCTTCTCTCCCTGCTTTGGATTGGATCATGACTCTCACAAATCCCTTTTTGGGCTTGTCCCCACATTTTTCTGGAGCACATATTTAAAGAATTCCTAATTAAAAAAAAAAGTAAGAGGATAATTTTCTCGATTGTTTTTTATATCTAAAACCATATTATTCTGAGCTCATTATTGACTTGTATACTTTTTGGGTTAAACGGTCGAAGTCAAAAATCACTTTCCTTTGTGTGCATGGAGGTGTTGTTGGTGATAAAGCTGTTTATTCTCTGTATAGTCGTCTTCCTGTATGTCTCAGAGTCTTCTCTTTAATATTAAAGAGATTAATTTTTGATGTTCTGAAGTTTTACAAGCAGACACTGTCTAGCAATGGATTTTATTGTAAAAATCTTACATCAATATTGGTCATCTTCTAGCCACCCCCTCATTCCTGTAAATTTTATTCTATTAATATTTATTTCTCTTTCTCTTTTCTCTTTCCCTAACATCGATAACCTTGACTTAAATACCTTTACTGTGCTTGTTTTTTAATTCCATTGGTTTTTGTTGTTGTTATTGTTCACTTAAGATTTCTTGCCTCACACACACACACATCTGTGAAGTATGTTTTACTTGTCAAACACTTCATGTAATAATGTATTCCTTTCTTTCATTTTTATTCGATATTTTCTTCATTTACATTTCAAATGCTATCCCCAAAGTCCCCTACATCCTCCCCCTGCCCTGCTCCCCAACCTACCCACTCCTACTTCCTGGCCCTGGCATTCCCCTGTACTGGGGCATATGATCTTCACAAAACCAAGGACCTCTCCTCCCACTGATGGACGACTAGGCCATCCTCTGCTACATATGCAACTAGAGATACAGCTCTGGTGGTACTGGTTAATTTATATTGTTGTTCCTCCTACAGGGTTGCGGACCCCTTTAGCTCCTTGGGTATTTTCTCTAGCTCCTCATTAGAAACCCTTTGTTCCATCCAATCAGAATGTCAAAGATAAAAAATTCAGGTGACAGCAGATGCTGGCAAGGATATAGAGAAAGAGGAACACTCCTCTGTTGTTGGTGGGATTGCAAGCTGGTACAACCATTCTGGAAATAAGTCTGGCGGTTCCTCAGAAAAGTGGACATAGTACTACCAGAAGATACAGCAATGCATCTCCTGGGCATATATCCAGATGATGTTCCAACTTGTAATAAGGACACATGCTCCATAGTAGCCTCATTTATAATAGCCAGAAACTGGAAAGAACCCAGATATCCCTCAAAGAGGAATGGATACAGAAACTGTGGTACATTTACACAATGGAGTACTACTCAGTAATTAAAAACAATGAATTTATGAAATTCTTAGGCAAATGGATGTATCTGGAGGATATCATCCTGAGTGAGGTAATCAAATCACAAAAGAACACACATGATATGCACTCACTGATAAGTGGATATTAGCCAAGAAACCTAGAATACCCAAGATACAATTTGCAAAACACATGAAACTCAAGAAGAAGGAAGACTGAAGTGTGGATACTTTGTTTCTCCTTAGAATGGAGAACAAAATACCCATGAAAGGAGTTACAAAGACAAAGTTCAGAGCTGAGACAGAAGGAAGGACCATCCAGAGACTGACTCACCCAGGGATCCATCCCATATACAACCACCAAACTCAGACACTATTGCATATGCCAGAAAGATTTAGCTGACAGGACCCTGATATAGCTTTCTCTTGTGAGGCTATGCCAGTGCCTGGCAAATACAGAAATTTTTTTCTTTATTGCTTTTTTATTGCAGCAATTTGTCATTGCTTTCTTGCCTTATGGATACAGTGAGTGGCTTCTTTTGAGTGGTACTACTTATGTGCCTCCCGGAGCACCCTCTCCCCATCCAAGGAGGCCTCATAGCTGCCCTGCCTGATGCTCTAGTCGTTGCTTTTAGAGTTCCTCTTCCTTTAACATGATACCAGCCCCTTCCTTGGGTGCAACAGATAAACAAGGACCTATGCATTAGGTAGGTTGAGAGTAGAAAAAGAGCTGGCTTCATTCTTCAATCCTAGATATAGCTAAAGGACCATCCCAGCTTTTAAGAATCCTCTCGGGTTATCTGGGTTATTTGGTATTCTGCAATGACATTTTGTTTCCTTCTCATTTTGCTTAAGCCTGCTTCCCATATTCTTGTGTTCTTCATTTGAAAGTACAGAAACACTTCTTTTAGAGTCTGTTTCTTTTGAAGCCTTGTCCAAGTGCATTACATAAGGTATACACAGGGGTGTAAGAAGATGGAGAGGATATCTTAGAACCATAGTTAATCTTTCTTCCCAACCCTCTTTCCCTCCCTACTCTCCATTTTTATGTCTTCATATCTCCTGACTGCCAGACTTATGGTAACGCTTTGCATCTCTATGGTTTGGTTAGTGTGATTCCATTTGTTAAGGAATACATTATCTCCCCTGTTAATGGTCTCTCTTCTCACTTGTTTATTTGTATCATTGAGCTTTTTCTTTCTTTCAGTCCTCTTTGTGGTCCAAAGAAGAGGAATGTATTTACTGTAGTCTAAACCTGGTCCTTCTCTGGTCTTTTGTTTGGCTTCCAGTAGGATTGCTCTATTACCAAAAGCACAGTGATCTACAGATTATAGATTTTTCTCAAGTTCAAGGGGTTATTTGAGAAAGTTACTAGATTCAAATAAATGTACTTGATACCACTGAGATGGGGATTTAAAATGACATGTAATTTTAGTCACTTTATATTTCTAATGAATGGGCAGACAAAAAATGACTAAATGTAATAACAAAACAAAACAAAAATCCCCCAGAAAAGAAATAAATAAGCAAAATAGTTTCCTAATTTATAGTTTCTGGAACTATATAAAAATTAGTTAAACAAAAGGCCACTATTAGTTAGTAACATTGTGAAAGTCATGTTTTTGGGTGCTTCTAGTATGCTGACCCCATATTTATTGACTTTACATTTATTAACAACTGAGTATTCACAACAAACTTACAGAATTATTCTCTTCGCTACCTTGCAGATGGACATACTGTAGTATTTGCCCAAGGACTAGAAGCAGGTAAGTGGGAGAAAGTCCTAGAAGGAATTGAGCATCTTAGCCAGGCTGTTCTTCCAGAGATTGGAGGCAGAAATTAGGTCAGCACAGAAACTGGAAAACAGACTTGTAATGAAGTTATAGGTGGAACCTGAACCACTTTCTTGCTTGGTTTTATTTCTATGAGGAGAAGATTTGCCAGGTTTCGAAGCCTTTGTTGGCAACTTTTCAGATAAATGCTTCCTCTGATCTGAAGTCACTCACTATGCCCTTTAAGTAGGCTCTTGAAATTCACATTAAATAAAGCTCATCTGGAGATGCATGACCTTTATTATTTTCTTTAAATAATTTTTATATTTAAAAATTAGACATTCTGAAAACTATATTCAAGTATTTGTTAGTATTTTCTTTTGTACATGGAAGGAAATACTGAATCATGAAGAAATATTACATATACCCGTTTTCTAAAAATGGCATTCAGAACATATCAAGTATTAGTATAATCATGGAAATGTAGAAATTCACTTAGAGTGTTCATGGGATATAAGTTGCAATTACTTCAGAAAATTATCTACTATTTCCTAACAATTGTCCATTTCCCACAAACAAGATTTCCCATATTTATTTTACAGTAACAGGAAAACTCTTATACATTATTCCAGAGGGCATGCAGAAGACATTCAGTCTTTGCTTATCATAGAAAAACTCTTAGGACAATGTGAATGAGACACAGAATAGCTAAATCAATCATAATACATCCATAAATGGGAAAGAAACTAAGTGTAAATATACAAAGACATTTTATAGTTTCCTATTTCTGTAGTACATTTCATGAGGGAACATTCTTAGAAAAAAATAATAATATATTTATAACACAATATTTTTAAATTGTCTCTAGAGGAATGTAAGATTTACACAATGTCATAGTATCACCTTTATAATTAGTGTAAAGTCGCTTAAAATAATCATAGCAAAATTGTCTAACTAGCAGACTCTGAACTAAAGACAAAAAAGAAAGAAAAAAGAAAGAAAGAAAGAAAGAAAGAAAGAAAGAAAGAAAGAAAGAAAGAAAGAAAGAAAAACTACCAAGAACCTTTGTTTTTTCTAAAATCCCAGTGCAGCTCTATGGGGATCCAAGATGAAAGAAATCCTTTTTCTTCCTTGTTTCATTCTTCCAAATGGATGCCTAAGGAACAAACTTGAGCTATCCAGGCAGAAGATATACCCGAGTGCATCACTCACACAGAGAGGGGAGGGAGGGAGGGAGGGAGGGAGGGGAAGAGAGAGAGAGAGTTTTCTTTCTGCCAAGGAGAATCTTGGTCTATCAGATTCCTTCTTCTGGCTGATTCAACCCAGGTTGGCTCTGAAACTAGTTTGTTAAATCCCTGGATGTATTAAGTCATTAGTACCACAAACATTTTAAACAGAGGCCTTTCATGTATTTGTCAGTTCACTAATTTAACAAGTATTTGTTTGCTGTGAAGCATGTTCTAGTCTGTGTGTTGTAGCGATGATACTGAACAAGACTGGGTGGCTTCTGTTCTCCTGTAACTTTTTCCTTAGGAGTGACCAGGTTGAGAAATAAGACACGGCCTCTACATGGTAACCCACGAATCAAATATTTATGGTATTTTTCTGGTCATTTTTGTCTGAATCAGGCATAAACTCTAGCTCTCTACCCCGCTTGTAACCCCAAAAGGTAGAAGTTAGCCCTAAATGCCAATCTGCCAGAAAACAAACTCTTATAAAATCCCAAAATCATTTTCTCTCCCACCTCCCTTCCTCTTCCTCCCTTCCTTTCCCCCTCTCTATTCCTTTGCCTCCAGAAGTATAGGATGCCTGCACTTCCTGGGAGCCACTTCCCTCCCCTCGCAGACTTCCAAGGCTCTCCTGTCACAACTGCTCCTGATGTAATAGGGCTCTAGTATCTCGTCCAGTTTTTTGTTCTCTGTTCTTCGAACCAATGATGAAGCTACAGTTCTTTGAGTGTTAGTAGTATAAACACTCAATGAGATGATCATTTGTGGTCTAGGCAGATGCTCACGCATAAGTTGCAATGTAAGCATGAGGACCTATGCTTGGATCCCGGCACCCATTTAAAAGCTGCATTTAGTGATGGTAGTCATCTATAAACTGAGTTCTTAGAGGAGGCACAGACAGGGGGAGTTCTGGTGCTGATTGATCAACATGTCTAGCTAAATCTGTGATTTCCAGGTTAATTGTAAGAGACCTTATATCATCATCATCATCATCATCATCATCATCATCATCATTATCATCATCATCATAATGTGGAAAATAATTGAGGAAAACACTTGGAGATCTCTGGCATCCACATGCACAGATATTCATATGAACCTACAGATATGGCAACTGCAATTGAATATGCAGACACAGACACACACACACACACACACACACACACACACACAGAGAGAGACAGAGAGAGACAGAGACAGAGACAGAGACAGAGACAAAGACACAAAGAGAAAAAGAGTGAGAGAGACAGAAAAAGAGACTGAGACATAGAGACACACACAGGGAAAGAGACAGAGAAAGAGACAGAAAGAGAGTCAGAAGACATAGAGAGATAGAAAGAGACAGAGACAGAGAGATACACAGAGAGACACAGAGACAGAAGACATAGAGAGACACAGAGACAGAGACAGAGAGAGACAGAAGGAAGGAGAGAGAGAGAAGAAAGTACTCCTCTACACACAGGGAAGAAAAAAGAAAGAAAAATATTAGCTACTTCATTCTCACTTCATAAAATTCCCAGAATTAGAGGATTTTTATAAAAAAAAGTTATACTTAATTTCAACCCTGTGACCTTTCAGCTATGAGCTAAGCAAGGAAAGAGAATATGAAGGTGGTTTTTGTCATAGGTCATACTAGTCTCCAAGTGAAAAGAATAGCGACATGCAAAGAAGCTTGGCACTGTGCTGGGATGAGTTCTGTGCCATGGACACAAATCAAAGGCTTTATTTCCAAATCCTGTAAAATCTGTTATTTCAACCTGTCACTTGAACTATTCATTCATTCCTGCACTCTGGAAAGTTTGTTGAATGCTAACTTAGTGTCCTTACATAGTTCATAGCATTCAGTTCTGAGGACAAGAATATGTTTTTCATGTGCCAGGAGAATAGTGAAAGAGAGGTGGTCGGTAAATGGACAAATAAAGAGCACGAACTTTGATAAGGACAGTAGCAATGAAGAAGGGGCTGGAACGATGACTTGTAACCTATGAGTGCTTGCTCCAAATGGATGAAGACCAGAGTTCAGGTCTCAGCGCTTATGTCTCAAGCTGAGAGATATTCTCTGTAAAAGACTATAAATCCAGCTCAGACCAGATAGAGATAGGAGGGGTCCCTGGAACTTGGTGGCCTATCAGAGGCCTCAGCCTCAGAAGCAAGAAAAGACGCTGCCTCAGAGGTACAGGTATAGAGGGAACGGGACACCTGATGTCCTCCTCTGCCCTCCATGTCCAAGCACAAACATATCCTCTACACCCACAGGTGCCCACATACTTACGCAGACACACATAAATAAATATAAATCTTTAAAAATTAATTATATAAGTGAAATGGGTAATGGACTATGATTATTGAATGTGGCTCCCAATGACCTAGCTCAAAGCCATATTTGCTGCTTAAGTTCAAGATCTCATGCGTATCCCTCCCCGTGCATTTCTCATCTACTGAAGCAAAAGTCTTTTTCAAATTCACTGCAGTAGTGTAAGTCATACTTGCCGTTTATATTGGACCCTTGTGCAATTGTAATCTTTACCTTCTGAATTAGTATTGGATGATTTAGAGCTTTTGAAAATCATTATCTAATTAATTATCTAATTAATTTGTGCCAAATCATGCCAGTTGCCAAGTGAACAAGCCTTAATGGGATCTTTCCCACTTTCCACATTTAATTCTCTTTCAGAGTTATAGGCTTATGCATGACCTATTACCATTAATAATGCTTAAATGAACTTAGATGTAATACCTGACCATGTGTCATTTATCTTTTGGTGCACTTAGGATTTATTTGAGGTTCATATACTGGAGGAAGTCCAATGCATACAGAAATATTACCATGGTTCATATATCAGAAAAAATCACACAGGATCTGTTCCACATGGATGTGCATATGGAAATCTGTGTGTAGCTACTGGCTGACAGCTGGTGGCTGGATTTAGGATATCACCATCTAAATGACTCTGGTGCCATTTCCAAGAATGAGCTTCTAGCCCCTTGCTACAAAGCTGGGTGATGATGATTTACAGGGGTAGCTTCTAGTTGATGATCGTCAGTGGAGGCATCCATAGCCTTGAATGTTGATTAAAGTAGAGACTCCCCTGCAAAGCACCCTGTAGGATAGTGAAAAAAATCTTTCAGAATATTGAAAAAGACAGTGAATGAGAGTAACATACAAGGGTCACACATGTAATGGAGAGGGAATGGGAAAAGGCCACCAAACACTTGGCTCATCCAAATCTGTCTCCTTTAGTGCCTGTTCAGTTCTCTCTCTAGAAACCATCTGAAACTTAGACATAGACACTATGGCTTGTCTTCCTCTACCCTTGGCCTCTGTGTGAATTCTCTGTCAAGAAGTATTACTCATTTGTCCCATATAGAGTTGTCATTTCCTCTTTATGGTGTTCCAATGCCAACATTATGAGTTCAAACATCCTCATAGGCTATTTAAGTATGATAATAATTCCAATAAATTTCCCTGTTTAGCACAGCACTTGTGTATGTCTTCTTCAGTAAAAGCATTAGTTGTTAAGCACTGACATTTTGTACTTGACTATTGACATACCTATATTCCCCACTGGACTGACCATCAGATGTGCAGATAAGGGCTAAGAAGGACATTCGGGGCTGACAATCTCTTAGAGGTTAACATGTGACCCACAGTATTTTTCAGACATAGGTCTCCAATTAGTGTGTGCTAGGAGTATATCTCTGTAGAGCGAGAAGCTGTCAGTCAAAATATAGCCTGCATCGAAAGTGAATTGCTTTCTGGTCCTCATGAACTGAGGAAACTTCAGGACTGGTTGCTGGCCTTGTAATTTTGGCATGAAAGGGAAGGTGGAGCTAGAAAAATGTACAGATGTGGAAATCTCACAGAGCATCTAAGGAGCTGAGCTTGAAGAAACAATTTAGAGTTACTGTCCACAGAGATTCTTCTGCATATGAAAAGGGGTTGGTGGCCTGACATCTTGGCTATGCGGCAAACCATGGGTGTATGTCTGCAAGTGTCCATGGAAGTGTCTGTGCCATGTTTGTGAAGATAATACAAAGTGCTTCTCTGACTGTCAGTCTGACGCTGTCAGAAAAACCACCTCTGTCAACCTATGTTACTGAGGTGAATTTTAAGTAGAGACTGGCTCAGGAGTCTTCTCTTCCTTGGGATTCTTCTTATGTGGTATTCACACTTGTCTCTCAGCAGACAGATGGATGGATAGGCAGACATAGCTTTCATAACATTCCAGTAATGATCTGTCCATTTCTACAGGTTCTGCAGATAAATGCTATTTTCAGATCTCAGGAACCTTATTAAAAATTGATAGGTATCAAATAGGTAGAAACAGTGGTGGGTTAGAAATCAAAATACCCATGGTTCTGGTGCATGTGCTTGGCAATTCTGATCCCTCTTCTGACCAGTCCTGTGTACTGAGCTCACTACAATTTTTTATAAGTGTCATTATTTTGTTTGTTAAATAATAACAATAGCCCCTTTTACAGCTTCTTTCGTGTTGCAGGATATTTGATCACATAGTGAACCCGAAATCTTGTTATCTACTGAAAAAAAAAAGCTTTTTGTTACTTGTAGTGTGGCCCAGCCTTTAGTACATACCTTTACCCCTCTGGCTAGAATACAGAAATGCCCTTAGTACACACCTTTAATACCAAACAATGAAGGTAAAGGTACTTTGTAGAAGGAAGCATCAAAGTTTGAAATTGATATCTAATTGAGTGGCAGACAAAGTGACAAATCAGAGAAAGATTTGTCAGAATAGAATATTCCAAACTCTCATGAGAAGAGAGAGGAAGCAAAAGTTATATAAGAGAGGAATGCAGTATGTAGCAGAAGATGGCCTAGTTGGCCATCATTGGGAAGAGAGGCCCCTTGATATTGCAAACTTTATATGATCCAGTACAGGGGAATACCAGGGCCAAGAAGTGGGAGTGGGTGGGTAGGGGAGTAGGGCAGGGGAAGGGTATAGGGGACTTTCGGGATAGTATTTGAAATGTAAATGAAGAAAACATAAAAAAAAATGGGAAAAAGAAAGCAATGCGGAGAGATGGAGAGACACACAGAGAGAGACAGAGAGAGAAAGAGAGTGAGAGAGAGAGTGAGAGAGAGAAAGAGAGAGAGAGAGAGAGTATGTTTTACTGGGACAGTTGTACCGAGATAGGTTGCAGAGATAGAGGAGAAGGAGGAGAAGAAGAACAAGAAGAACAAAAACAAGAAGAAGGAGAAAGAGGAGAAGAAGAAAGGAGTCAGACGGTTAGAACATATTGCCAAAGTTAATATGAGGCCACGCAGAACAAGTCAAGAGAAGCTAAGAGAAACCAGATTGAATCAGTCAATTTAGAGAGGAGTTTTGAGCCAGAACAGCTGAGTTGAACCAGCCAGCCAGAGTTCAGAAAGAACTAGAAAGGGTGAGCTTATTCTGAAACAAGTGTCAGAGACAGAAAGCATTCTAGGCCTAGATTAGATTGTACGGAGGCCAGAAGCTTCTGGGACTAGGCCCAGGTTAGCAGAGGGAGGCAGACAGCCTCGGAGACAATAATTCCCAGGAGGAGTAGAAAAGATACTTCTATACTTTAGTTTGCTATGTGACTCTGAAAATTATTATTTTCCTCATTTTAAAGATGAAATAGTAATATCTCCCCCTAGGGACATTTGTGAGAATTAAAGAAGACACCTACCTCTATTTGAGGTGTTTATAGTAGGTTCTGGCATAAGGACAATATACTCTGTAATATACTCACAGATGTTGATGGACTGTGATTTATAGTGAGTTATTATGTGATATAAAACTGTGGTGTGGTGTAGTAGCAACCACACAAACTGGCTGTGCTGTGGAAGATTTTGGTTGTATCTTCCTGGTGAAGTATTTGGAGAAAAAAAGTTAGGTCTTTGTTCAAAAGCTGGAAGAAGCTGAGGAGGAGGGCAGCCCCATGGAAAGATGAGCAGTCTCAACTGACCTGGACCACAAGATCTCTCATACACTGAGCCATCAACCAGGCATCATACACAAGCTGATTTGAGGCCCCTGACACATATACAGCAGAGGACTGCCTGGTCTGGCCTCAGTGAGAGAAGATGTACTTAACCCTTGAGAGACTTGAGGTCCCAGGGAGTGGGGAGGTCTGGTGAGGTGGGGGTGGAAGGGTGGGGACATTCTCTTGGAGACTGGGGGAGGAGGTATAGGATGGGGAGTGATCCCGGGGCAGACCAGGAGGGAGATGAAGACTGAACTCTAAAAAAGGATTAAAGAATATATATATATATATATATATATATATATACATTTAAATATATATATAATGATACATTTAATACTAAGTTGTGAAAAAAAGTAAATTTTGACGAATATGTGTAGAATATTGGTGACACTTCTATCAGCCTACACACACACATAGGGGGCAGGGGGAGATCATTGAAGCTTTTTGATCTCTCATGGCTTTTATATTAGCTCACAAAGAAAAATTTTCACCCTATTCTGCCATTTCTCTAGAGTGGATCATGTAGAAATAATTAGTTATGCATGCTTGTACTCCACTTAGCAAGAATTAGAAGTCTTTTCCTTAATCACTTTTTCATTTGAATAAGAATCTAGGGTTTTAAGATGTTAATTTACTTTTCTCTCTTGATTGCTTTAAGATTTATTTTTGCTTTTTTTCTGATTTTAAAAAATTGCCAGGGGTGGTGGCTCACACCTTTAATCCCAGCACTCCGGAGGCAGAGGCAGGCGGATTTCTGAGATCGAGGCCAGTCTGGTCTACAAAGTGAGTTCCAGGACAGCCAGGGCCTCACAGAGAAACCCTGTCTCAGAAAACCAAAAAAGTAAAGCAACAGTCATTAAGGAGAAGATATCCCCCACGGAGGCTTTGTCACTAGTCTTTGTCCTTTTGGAAGCAACAGAGTGACAACAGAAGGGATCCCAAGCCAGGGTGACTGAGGTGAGCACTAAGATCAAGCCATCTTTGAAGGAATGAAGAGCTAAACCGTCCTGACCTGTGGATGGTATAATGATATAATACTATCCTCCAAAAGCTGCTTAAGCCACAGACTCTGCAGTAGCCTTTTCCCTCTGAAGGACACCAACAGGAATCCTGTTGAAATGTTGTGAATCTCTGGATTTCCCAGGCTCAAGTTTATACCAAAGGGCTGAAAGGCAGGAACATTGATGGCCACCCCTTGATCCCCACCCCTTCCCTGCCTCCTTCCTGGGCATCTAATTCTTTGGCTTTAGTCTCTTGCTGTGTAATAGCCACATATCATCTTTAGAAGGTGAAAAAAGAGACCTCCACTTCTACCTTTAGATCCTCTAACATGTTGTTGTTGTCATTCTGTCTGTATATCTGTGGTATTAATAAATCTAATAAATTTCTTACCCTCAATGATCTATTTCAGTGCTACCTTGGGCCTATATTTGAGAGTTTTTGGGTCACTGTGAACTCTCTGAGTGGAAGTCCAGGTGCTGATTCTACAAGGCTCTGGTTGTCCTTGTCCTGTTCTGTGATGCCAACTTTGCTATTTTGGGTTTGAGACATTGGGAACAACTGATGTAGTTGTTGGTGATATTTGGTCTCTCATTGAGACCACATGAGAAGACATAGTTGTGCCTTGGAGTGCTTCTAGGTGTTCATTGTTACTTAGTTTGATGTTGAGCTCAGGAAGTTTCTGCCTTCTTAATTTTCTTCAAACTTGAGACCGTGTCTCACATTTCCCAGACTGGTTCCAAATTCAATATGTATAGTCAAAGGGGACTTTGAACACTTGATCATCTAGCCGAAAGACCACCCTCAGGAAGGAAGACCCACCTTTAACTATGTTTGAGATGTGGGAACAATAATTATCCCTTTAATCAGGTAATGTACTTTTCATTCCCAGCATTTCTGCCTCATAGCAGAGTCTCTATGAGCCATCATGAAGTACTCTTGGGTCCTGGGTGACAAAGACATAGCTGTTTTTCTTACTCTGCCTCTTTCAGGTGCTGGTCAGAGCCTATGTATTCTTTTCTGGTACTCTAGTGTCCCTTCCTTTTTCTGCCACATGGCTGACCTCTTTGTATAATGGTATGGCTCTCTTTCTGCCTCTTAATCTCCCATCTAAGATGAACTCTTACCTAAAACTCACCCTCATCATGGGTGTCAATCTTTAATTTCCAAGTTAAGAACTGGAGATCACTGGCTCAGAGGGGTTTGGGTGGCCATCAACTTTTTAGGGCCCCAACTTTCAAAACTAGTTAAGACTCTCAAAGGCATGCCAATATTCCTGCATCATTTTAATTGATCCCTTCTCTTGAGGTACCTGATTAATAAGGAGAACCAGGAATCATTCCATCTTTTCTTATACATCTAAAAATAACTATAGTTATTGAAAAGATCTTCAAATCCTTTCATCACTTCAAAGGAGGGGCACATACTTGACTTCTTCATCACAATAGGCTGAAGCCCTAAGACGCCTCCATTATGGTACTTCGCATTAGCATAGGTATGTGTGTACATATCAGCAGGCAGGGCACTTCCCAGGGACAGAGATCATAGCTCAGCAAGGTTTTCAAGAAGGTAACTGTATTGGCTAGTTTTGTGTCAACTTGACACAGCTGGAGTTATCACAGAGAAAGGAGCTTCAGTTGGGGAAATGCCTCCGGGAGATCCAGCTGTAAGGCGTTTTCTCAATTAGCCGTCAAGTGGGGAGGTCCCCTTGTGCGCAGTGCCATCTCTGGGCTGGGAATCTTGGGTTCTATAAGAGAGCAGGCTGAGCAAGCCAGGGGAAGCAAGCCAGTAAAGAACATCCCTCCATAGCTTCTGCAACAGCTCCTGCTTTCTGACCTGCTTGAGTTCCAGTCCTGCATCCTTTGGTGATGAACAGCAGTATGGAAATGTAAGCCGAATAAACCATTTCCTCCCCAACTTACTTCTCGGTCATGATGTTTGTGCAGGAATAGAAACCCTGACTAAGATAGTAGCACTCTCACAGAATAGGTTCTTAAGTTTTTCATCAGCATAGAAATCTGATGGAACAGAACCATAAATTTATTTTTCAAAGGCACGCACACAAACAGAAGTAGCAGGAGCTTCAGAGAAACAAAGAGGACAAAATAATTCACCCTCTGAGGAAGAAGTTGTGACTCTTATTTTCTAGCCATTTCTCATTAGTTTTCTGCCAAGAGAAAAAAGAATTCTTATCTTAATGTTTTTTTCCCCTGAAGAATTCTGGTCTTAGCATAGAGCTCTTTGTGGGTCTTTCCCTATCTCTTTTCATTTAAATTGCATCAGGTACTCATAGAGCCTGGTATTAACCCAACAAAATTGGATGCTTCTTTTGCATTTAAATTTAGGGCATAGAGAAGCCTCTGTGGACCTTTCATGCAGAGTGGGCCCTGGAGTGTTTGGAAGACCCAAGTTCAAACATATACCCTAGAGTGTAATAGATTCTTACTGTTAAATAATGAGAGACCTGATTGAATTAAATGACAAGGGGTCACCCTAGTAAAAAATCACTGTTTTAAGAGCTGAACAGGGAGCTGTCACTGAACTAACAATGTAAAAACCAGAGAAACAAAAACAAAGTGAATACTAACCAATAAGGGCAGAGGCATTACTAAACAACAAAGTGAGAGGTCTATATAGCATGTCCTACCAACTCAGTGAAAATGACTTATATCCCCATTGTGAAAAATCAGGCAGTGACTCACATACACAATTTCACCTTTCAGAACTCTTTTTATCTCCCGGGCTGTAAAGCTGACAGATGAAATAGTTCTGCTCTGAAACTGTGAGGATGAGGAATTACACAGTAGATGTTTTGCTTCCATAAGACTCTTCAGTACCTCCATGAGGCCTGACCCCTCCTGGCTTCCTTGAGGTAACCTCATTTTATTACCTAGGAGCTCGATGCCCTGGGAAGAAGGTCTTCTGACCCTATGAGCTCATCTAGGGGATTTGTGCATCATGTCTAAAATTATCTGAAGGTTGACACTTTCAGAATAAGCTGGCTGATAATTCGTTATGAAGAAAATTATACAGGACTTTAATGTCACTTCTTTAACTCTGCTCCTAGTTCATCCCTGACCGGTTAGCTAGCATGGCCTTTGTATTGTGGGTGCCAACGCTGGCTCCGAGGACAGGTAGCACATCTGATTCCAGGTATACTTTTTTGCTATGCAACCATAGTCAAGTTACTCAATAACTCTGAATGCAAGTGTTTCCTTAAATCAATATGAGTAGGGCTAGTTCCCACCTTAAAGAGTGTGCTGAGAATTTAAAAATGTTAAATGATGTTAGATACTATTGAGAGTGCCTAACATCATTCACATGGAGCAAAGGCTCTCTACCTAAGGAATAAAAGCTATGCACGGTTAAGTAGTGCATACTGACTTAGGCAGATACTGGAGCAGGGAGCACAGATGCAGTAGAAGTCATCAAGAAGAAACATTACTTTCCAGATCATATGGCAGCTAAAAACTCCACTAAGAAGATCTGTGGTGGAGTACTTGCCTAGCATGCACAAAACCTTAGGTTGGATTCTTATGAATGAAAGAATAAAGGAAAGGGGAGGATGGGAGGGGAAGGAGGAGGTAGTAGTGGGGGAAGTCCTCACAGACCACCTCTACAGATTTCTTACTTGTGGCTCTCCCAGATCCATTTGGTTCATCTCCAGTGTAGCTGGGTATCCAATTACAATATCACCTTCACTCCTAGTTAGGCTCTTTCTGTCTCAATACACCTGCAGCTTAAGTAGCCAAACCTAAACGAATCCCAGCCTTGCTGGCAAACATGACAAATCTGAGGCTACATGAAGCCCAGGATAGCTATGAGTACAACTGAAGATACAGTTCTTGAACATGAACTTTATAGATAGAAATATCTGGTACACAGTCAAAACGCTGGACATTCTTGGACTATCTTCAGAATCCTTCACCAGAACCTCAGACCTTAAGAAAGCTCTGTCATTTTACTGCTTTGGCTTTCCATTGTTTATCCTCATTTCCTTAAATCAATCCGTCTCATCTAGTAGTCTCGTGCCTGGTGGGTGTCTTTGGAAGTAGATGATTCTTCCCATGTCTTTAGTTGGCACTGTAGTGTCATCAAAAGCAGGAGAAGGATATTTGGGAACTCAGAGAGACATCAAATGCACCCCAGAGTAACTTTATTTATTTGTCACTTATTTAGGATGAGGAGATATTTTGTGTGGAATGTGAGTAGTAAGTGGGATAAGATGGGAAGAAATCATGATCTTCCAAGAAATCCAAGTTATATTGTGGATTTGTGAAGTTTATGCATTCACAAAGCAACTAGCATCTGAGGTTTGAAAAGTGAAGAAATCCAGTGGAGAGTATAATCTTCCTAGAAGGGGGGTGTGAGCTGTTGAAAAGGCTGTAGTTTTTTTAAAGCAGAGGGGAGAAATTGCTTCACTGAAAGCAGAAAGTATTTGAGAAATTCTTCCCTGAGCTCAGTTTTGGAGAATGGACACAGAGTTGAGTCCTGGTTTCTGCTGGGGGTTGAAGACAGTATGGCCATGACAGTGACCCTTACCATAGAAAATCTCAGTCAAGTTTAGAAAACTACCATGATACAGGTCAAGATGACCTTTGTATATAGGTTTCTGGTACCTTTTCCCCAAGAGTAGTATTGAAAATGTCCTCTGGTCGTAGGGAAAGAAATCAATGTTCCTATCTTGATGGAAAAAGTTCACATATCAGTTTAAAGAAAGATTAATTAAAGATGGGAATGGAGAGGCAGAATATAACTTACCATTAGTGAAGTTTATCACCTTTCAAAGACATACAGTATGTTACTTTTGCAATATTATAAGTAGCATAGCACTTTGGAAGACAGAAAGACAAAGGTTAAGAAAGGTTTTGTAACAGTGAAGCCCTGAAACAGTCTTTGAAAAATGGGTAGATTAGAAAGGGTATGCAACATTGAAAACAGTTTGAAGGCAGAAGAACATGAATCTGGGAATGGTCTAAGGTCTGCTTACTCACTTGTAGGAATGTAGCTGGACCCGGTTGTCATTATGCTGTGTTAAATAAACTGGGCCCAGACAAACATCGAATGATCACATTTAAATAAGGGCTCACAATAAAAACTGATCTGGTACAAGTTTCAAGTAGAATGGTGTTTACCAGAGACTGATAACTGGTGTTGAAGAAAGGGGGGGGGGTGAGGAAAGACAGACTCTAGGTCATAGTGAGATTGCATTTAGAAGGTTATAGTTAGATAGATATTCTTTTGCACAGTATAAAAACCATTGATGATAACTAACCACTATGAATGGAAATAGTAATGAACACCTGTAATCTTAGCACTTGGGAGGATGTAGAAAGGCCAGAAGTTCAGGATCATCCTTAGCTACATAAGTCAGAGGGGCCAACTGTATGAGATCCTGTCTAAAAAACCAAGACAAAGCAAAAACCAACCAACCAAATAAACAAACACCAAAACCCAAAAACTAAACCAAACCAACCAAACAAGCAAACAACCCTCACTAAACTAAGACAAAGAATTTTGAATGTTTTCTTAATAAAGAAATGGTCAATATTTCATAGGTTGATGTTTATGTTATTTTCTTTGATTTCATCATAACACAATGCATACATTTGTCTAAGCATCATAAGATACTGTGTAGATACACATAATTTTATGCACTAATATTTTTCAAGTAAAAATATTTAGTTTTATAAAAAGCATATTTTTAAAGACAAATAGGATAAAACAATAGTTAATCATTTCTGGTGAAAAGGTTGGTCCCTGATAGGTTCTTCTGGATATTAGCTTTGTCATCATCTTTGTCGTCTGGATGCCAGATGCAATGGTTAGCTTCTGGCATCACAGAAGAGTTGGAGACCTAGACAACACAGGCAATCCTTTCTGTCTTTGAATCATCGTGCCAATGGAATTTTCTTTCAAGTTGGAAATGTTTGATATCCGCTACTGAGCATTTGAAGAATGGTGAATACATGGAACTGAATTTTGATTTGAAAGTTTGGGTTAATTCAAATTTAAATCCATACAGGTTCACGTGGGCAGTGGCTCCTATATCAGGCAAAGTAGGATTGACTGACTGACTTGGGATCTCTATAGTAGATGCTGGTGTGACATTAATGATGTTCCTGTAATTGAAACCGATGTCTAGAAATGGGCCAACTTTAGAATCAGGCTTCCCATTAGAAATTAAAAATAATGCAAGTTGCCAAATGCAGAACTCCTTTAGAATCAGGCTTCCCATTAGAAATTAAAAATGATGCAAGTTGCCAAATGCAGAACTCCTTGGGATTGAATGTTTCTAATTTCTGATCTCAACTGAATGTTGATAGAAGAGCTTAAAAAAATCAAACTATTGACAATACTCTTGCTTATTTACCAGAATTATATAGCAATACCCAGTTGCTGGAGATTCCACATACTTTAGTTTGTAGGACATAGAGAAATCAGTCTAGAGGTGAGCTATAAACTTCCTTAATGTTAGCTAGGTTTCTCCATGTGGGAAGGTGTTATGAAGACTACTGGGAGAGAAAAGTCTTGCCCAGAGGTGGATTTTGTATACTAAAACTCTGACCCACCAGGCAAGATACACCTACTATTTCTTTCTTACTCTGTTTTCTAATGCTGTAATAAGTACCATGACCAAAGTCAGCTTGTGAAAGAAAGGGTTTATTTAGCATGGATGTCTCAATCACAGTTGATCACTAAGAGAAGGCAAGGTAGAACCTCAGTACAGGAACCTGGAGGCAAAGGCTGAAGCAGACCATAGAGGGGTGCTGATTATTGGATTGTTTCCTAGTGACTTGCTCGGTCTGCTTTGTTATAGAATACAGGACTATCAGTCCAGGAGTGACACCACTTCTACTGTGCTGGGATGACCTACATAAGTTATTAATCAGAAAAAAATGCCTTACAGAGTTGCCTATAGGTCAGTCTGATGGGACACTTTCTCAGTTGGGAGTTTTTCTCTTTCCAGATAACTCTAGTTTGTGATTAGTTGCCAGAAAAAAAAAAATCCCAGTCATCATAGATTTTTATATGAGTACCTAATAGCTTTCTGACTGGATTTGAGGTTTGAATAAAGAATTCATGGTACCAAAATATGATCAACATGATCAATAGACTAAACGGTATGTGTAGGGGAGGACCAACTATTGTTTTGATAAATGGATATGGTTTCAACTTGCTTTGTAAATATTCTAGATGGATACTGTGCTTAGCCTTGGCCAGATTTCCGTGAGCAACAGTTAATGCATAGACCTATAAATGATCAAAATGCTAAGAAGAAGCGATTGTTGAATGTTCATTCCTAATGAGAATCTGTATCCCTAGTGCAAAGGCTCAGAGAACATGGTAGAACATGGTTCAAAAAACCTTTAGATTATAATAGATCGGGAGAAATTCTGAGAAATACTTCTTAAGGACATGCCATGTCCATTGCACTCACAAACCAGAGAAGTTGTGGTTGCCTGCACAAGACCTACACAAAATTGGACTGTCAATATTCTCTCATGATGGGGGAAGGCTTTATTAGGCTTTATTCCTTCCCAGGGAGATATTAGTTGTTAATCGCTCCTTGGAAAAAAGAAGTCATTTTTCTTCAGTGTTATAGCTTTTGGTAAGTTGCTAATGTTCCAATAAATAATCTCCCATTGATGTTCAGTCAGGCAACCCTAATGAAACTCAATGGCTCTTAAAAACACAAGAGTAGGAGGCTTTCCTTGTTATCTTTAATCATCTACTGGGCACATTCTAGAGTTACCTGAGAAGGAAGTCACAACTAGAGGGATTGTCCAGATGGATTGGCATTTGGGTATGTCTGTACCAGCTTGCCTTGATTGTTAATTGAGGTAGGGTGGCTAAGGCAATATCGAACAGTACCCTTGCTTGGGCAAGTAATACTGGGCTCTATAGAGAAGCTGGATAAGTATAAGCCTGAGAATAAGGCATTAAGCTGTATTTCCTTGGATATGAGAGAGTTCCTTGCTCAGGGGCAACATTATATGAAATAGCAAGCAGTTGTTCCTTCAGGTTCCTGACTTGAGTTCCTACCCGGATGTGCCTCAATGATGGAAATTTAAGATGAAATAAAACCCCTTTTACAGGATGTTTTGTCACCGTGAAAGAATAAAACTGTAATAGAGTAGGATTTGAGAAGAGAGTGTTCACTGAGAACAAGGGAAGGATAAGAGAGAACAATGGGTGTGACTATGATCAAAATTATATATATATATATATATGTGTGTGTGTGTGTGTGTGTGTGTGTGTGTGTGAAAGTGTCAAAAATACTAAGTTCAAAATTTTTAAATAAAATGAAAAACCTAACTATCAGAACTGCATCGAGTCAACCAACCAACCAAACAGAACAACTTTAGAGACAGTGTTGAGTTGCTTAAATGATGACAGTTGATAGATGTGACCACAAGGTATGTGTTCCTGTGATATGGTAGAGCAAATCTATGTAAAGCAAAGGTAAGATGTTAACGACTATCATTTTCATGCTGATGATTAAAATGTTACTAATTACTCACTAAGGGATTTATGAATTTCTGGTGTCTTTTTTGAAAAATTCATTTGCTTCGCTTCGCTCACAATGTTACATACCTTGGTTTGAGAGGGTTTGGAGGGTTGTATAAGTTGAGTCTGGTCTTTGGCTTAGGGTGTCATTCACAGGTTAAATCTGGTACTGGTGTTCTAAGTGGGTGTATGACAGAATAGGCCAGCTGTTAAAGGTATTAGCCGGGCTTAGAGGCCTAGCCTCTTTCCTTGTTGCCTTCCTTCCACTCAGGTTGAAATGTTATAGTCTTGCTGCTTTCTTTGTAAGCATAAGACTGAGGTTTGTTTGCCCAGTCACAGCAGAATAAAAATGGGAACAGCAGATCCCACTCCTTGACTTTCTATCAGGCCCTGTCTTCCTGCTGGAGGTGGGCTCTATAAGTTCCCTCTCCCTACTGTTGGGCATTTCGTCAAAGGTCCCTCCCAAGACACAATCCACAGAACACAAAAAGGTCAACAAGCTGAAGTGTCCAAGTGAGGATGCCTCAGTCCCACTTGGGAGAGAGAAGAAAGCAATCACAAGTGGGGAGGGAGGGAGGATCTTGGCGGGAAAGTGGATGTGGGATGTGGGGGGAGGGGACAGGGGAACCTGATCTACTCTCTGGTGAGGAAAAATGACTGAAGCCCTGAGGGCCAGCAGAAAGAATGTAAACAGGCAACCTCAGGAAATAGGAGGTTTGGGGGACCCCCCCCCCCAGAATGCACCAGAGACCTGGGACATGAGAGACTCCCAGGACTCACAGGGAGGGACCTTTGATGAAATGCCCAACTATAGGGAGAGGGGACTTACAGAGCCCACTTCCAGCAGGAAGACAGGACATCAAAGGAGGAACACCTCTGGCTCATAACTGTTCCTGTCTGAAAGAACTATAGGGATGGAAATGGAGAGGAGCCTGAGGAAAAGAAGGTCCAGCGACAGGCCCAAAGTGGGATCCAGCTCAAGGGGAGGTCCCAAGGCCTAACACTGTTACTGAAGCTATGGAATGCTCACAAAAAGGGACCTATCGTGACTGCCCTCTGAAAGACCCAACAAGCAGCTGAAAGAGTCAGATGTAGTTATTTGTGTTAGCACCAGGACACTCCAAGGCCTGGCCCAACCATGTGACACGAGACCTGCATTGCCAGGACAACGACCCTCAATCCCACAACTCACCTGGCTAAGTCCCCACCCTCATTGGTGTGATGTCATTCTCC
>NC_034596.1:9567895-9580878 GCF_900095145.1 Mus pahari | reverse complement strand
GTCTTAATTAATCTGGATCCCCGAGATCTTTCAAACACTGGACCACCAAACAGACAGCATACACCAGCTGATATGAGGCCCCTGACACACATACAGTAGAGGACTTCCAGGTCTGTGTTCATTCAGAGATGAAGCACCTAACCCTCAAGAGACTGGAGGTCCCAGGGAGTTTAGAGGTTAGGTGGGCGGGGGGGGCATGGGGGCATCCACAGGGAGATGGGGTGGGGTGGAGAGGAGGTATGGGATGTGGAGCAGTTGGAGGGATGGATGGGGAGGGCAGAGAGGAGGTATGGGATGTGGAACAGTTGGAGGGATGGATGGGGAGGGCATAGAGGAGGGATGGGATGTGGAACAGTTGGAGGGATGAATGGGGAGGGCAGAGAGGAGGGATGGGATGTGGAACAGTTGGAGGGTAGATGGGGAGGGGCAGGGAATGGAATATGGAGTGTTAAAAATGAATTACAAATAGAATTAAATTTAAAAAAGAAAGACAAAAGAAGAGAAAAAAGATCCCTATTCATTATTCATCCTAATCTATCTTCTCAAAGACAAACAATGCAGAATCTTACCTAGCCAAATAATGTACTTGGCGAAGGATATTCCTAAGGACTCCATGGTATTGATAACTACAGCAGTAAAAATGTTTCTCAATTTCAGAGTGTATTGGTAAAAGTCAGGGATCAATCTTCATTGCTAAAAACATATTTGGTAAAAATTTCTGCTTTAATGTTCTAAAAAGGGGGAGACCTCTGAAAAACAGGCTTTGCATTTAAGGCTTTGCAGTCCTACATGCAGAGTAAAATAGAAGCATTAAGGATGGTCTCCATAAGCAGTCTGTGACTGAGTTGAGCGCAGTAGTCCCCTGGTTGAGATTCCACATTTTGCTCTGTGACATTTTACCAAGTTTTATTTAACTCAGAGTTTTTTTCTTGAATTAGATTAGTACAAGCTATATTTCAACTTGTTTTTTTGCTTAGGGAGAAGAAAGTTCTTAGGCTTATTTTAAATTATTAATTTAAATTGCTGTGCTAAGTTACTAATTTTAAATTATTTATATTTTGCATAGGATGTCATTTACTTATTTACATATTTAACTTAATTTAAACATAAGCCTCTTCTATTCTTTCTCTTTTTCATTCCTTTATCCAACCCACCTCTCTCCCTCCCATTCCTTCTGATAATTTTAGCTCAGGGTGCAGCTCTTGCTGCAGCCCAGAAACTTAGAGAATCAATATTCTGTTATGCTTTCTGTAATACTTACTATTATATTGTTTCTGGCCTGATTGAGCCATACCAAAAACATAGGTGAATATTCTGTATCAAATTTTAAGAAGTTACAGTTGTCGGCAGGTACACATATAAATAGGGTCTGTATTAATATGAAGACAAACCCAAACCAACTGGAAAAGAAGCTGCCTATGTTGTGGAGTCAGTGTGAGAAGAAGGATGGAGAGCAGAGTCCAGCTAGGCAGTGAAAGATAGGGTAGGGTCCAGGGTTGGAATGGGTGGATAGATGGCTGATAGGTACAGATTAGTGAAGGGATAGGCAGCTGAAGACGCCATGTCACCAGTGGGGATCAGGCAGCTCTTGAGACAGGAATTCTCTGCCTGTCAATTCTTTATTAACATACTGCATGTCAAATGAGAAGTCATCAGGCGGCCATTGCCATCACAGTGGTAGGTGTCTGCCTTTTCACAGGCATCCAAAGCATGTGTGTGTTGGGGGGGGGGGAGGTGCATATTATATCATTTCTTTGTTCTGATGTTTCTTTAAGTTTTGGGGCTTTGTCTTTCTGGTAGGGATTTAATAAGTCCGTGTGGTCCCATATTCTCAGTTCACCTTGAAAAATTTGTGGTGTGGCACTCTTTCCGCTCACAGTCTGGGCTACTTTTTTTATATTAGTCTGTGCCACAGAAGTGGTAATGTCAGGATGATGTTCTTGTGGACCAACTCAGGTAACTTGTTATCCTCTACCTTCAAAATGGAGTCAAAAGCTACCTGTAAAATGAAGTAACTAGAGCAAGGCAGATTGAAAAAAAATTACTGTTTTACAAAATATCAATTAACTTAAACCAGGGCAGAGCCTTATATAAACAATTATATATTTTTTTCATTCAACTAATTTACTTTGTATGAATATTTTTATAGTCTTCGGTACTTAATTTAAATTTTTGAGGTCATAGGGAGATGTCATTCTTGGTGTCTCTCAGAGTTTATTGAGATCCTTTTGTTTTCCAGTAATTCTGCAATCAATTTTTATAAATATATTATGGATACTTGAAAAGGAAGCATATATTTTGCAAAGCACAGCCCTATTGATTAACTCTTATTTTGTCCTTGAAATTACCAATGACTACAGGATGGACTTTGAGTAGTGTATAAAATTCTTCCTCAGTATGTGTATTGTTATTCTTAACCTTCTTAAAAACTTCTTTTTGTACTTTAAATCTCTATTTCTCACATAGATTTTACAAATGAGACTTTTGTTGTGACTGAATCCATTAATTAGAGCTAATTTATTCTCTCTGTTCTACCTCTAGTATCATAAATTCAGTTGATACTTCGTTACAAGTAATGTCTCATGTCTGATTTACTCACCAAACTTGTGTCTTAGATTTATTTTATGAATAATGTGTCTCCTATGAGCACACTATGAGTGTGCCCTTATGAGTGTGTCTCCTATGAGCAAGTTATTTTTTAAATACTATCTGATCTATATGGTTTTCAGAATAGAATTGAAACAACTTATGATATTAAATATGTTAATAGGTTTGTTGTTGTTTGAATGACTTGGCCTTTGATTTATGATTGTTAGATTTCCTTCCTAGTTACTGTTTTCCTTGGTAGCTATTCTGATTAGTTACATTAACATTAACTACAATATTTTTGGTAACACAATATTTTAAAACAATAATGCAATTCTGAAAGTTTCTAAAATATAATTAAATAAAACATTTTGAAAAAAACCAGAAGTATAAATGTATCTAAATAAAGTCATTTTATAGCTGAGAAAGTGAAAGTCATGCGTACTGAATATTCTGTGAACTTTTTCTTCCATACTAGAATCATAGAACTTTGGATACAGAACAATATTTCATGAAATACACATATATAATAAATATAATAAATGCAAATGCATCATACATATACCAGAAGCTTTTGAAAGTGAAGGAAAGCCCTGTAAACATGCTAATAATCAATGGAAAATGATGATATTTTTTTTCTTCCATATGTTTAAATATTTTTGGGCAAAACATAATTTAGCTCTGTTATCATTGGACCTATTAATTGGATAGGGAAACAAAACAGAAAAATATATGAGTTAGTTACTTTTCTATTATTGTTTACAAAACACAATGACCAAGGAAACTTAATAGGAGAGAGGACTGATTTGGGTTTACACTCTTTTTTTTTTTTTAATTATTTTATTAGATATTTTCTTTATTTACATTTCAAATGCTATCCCGAATGACCCCTATACCCTTCCCCCAACCCTGCTCTCCTGCCCACTCACTCCCACTTCTTGGCCCTGGTGTTCCCCTCTATGGGGGCATATAAAGTTTGCAAGACCAATGGGCCTCTCTTCCCAAAGATAGCTAACTAGGCCATCTTCTGCTTTATATGCAGCTAGAGACACAAGTTCTGGGGGTACTGATTAGTTCATATTGTTGTTCCACCTATAGGGTTGCAGACCCCTTCAGTTCCTTGGGTAATTTCTCTAGCTCCTCCATTGGGGTCTCTGTGTTCTATCCTATAGATGACTGTGGGCATCCACTTCTATATTTGCCAGGCACTGGAATAACCTCACAAGACATAGCTATATCAGTGTCCTTTCAGCAAGTTCTTGCTGGCATATGCAATAGTGTCTGTGTTTGGTGGCTGATTATGGGAAGAACCCCCAGGTAGGGCATTCTCTGGGTTGTCCATCCTTTCATCTTAGCTCCAAACTTTGTCTCTGCAAATTCTTTCATGGGTATTTTATTCTCTATTTTGGGGAAGAATGAATTATCCAAGTGTTGGTCTACCTTCTTTTTGTTTTCTTGTGTTTTGGAAATTGTATCTTGGGTATTCTAGGTTTCTGGGCTAATATCCACTTATCAAGTGAGTTCTTTTGTTATTGGGTTACCTCACTCAGGATGATATCCTCCAGATACATCCATTTGCCTAAGAATTTCATAAATTCGTTGTTTTTAATTGCTGAGTAGTACTCCATTGTGTAAATGTACCACATTTTCTGTATCCATTCCTCTTTGAGGGACATCTAGGTTCTTTCCAGCTTCAGGCTATTATAAATAGGGCAGCTATGAACATAGTGGAGCATGTGTCCTTATTACCAGTTGGAACATCTTCTGGGTATATACCTAGAAGAGGTATTGCTGGATCTTCCAGTAGTACTATGGCCAGTTTTCTGAGGAACTGCCAGACTGATTTCCAGATTGGTTGTACAAGCTTGCAATCCCACCAGCAATGGAGGAGTGTTCCTCTTTCTCCACATCCTTGCCAGCATCTGCTGTCCCCTGAATTTTTGATCTTAGCCATTCTGACTGGTGTGAGGTGAATTCTCAGGGTTGTTTTGACTTGCATTTCCCTGATGATTAAGGATGTTGAACATTTTTTTCAAATGCTTCTTAGCCCTTCGGTACTCCTCAGTTGAGAATTCTTTGTTTAGCTCTGTACCCCATTTTTAATGGGGTTATAATTTTTGAATTCAGCTTCTTGAGCTCTTTGTATATATTGAATATTAGTCCTCTATCAGATTTAGGATTGGTAAAAATTCTTTTCCAATCTGTTGGTGGCCTTTTTGTCTTATTGACAGTGTCTTTTGCCTTACAGAAGGTTTGCAATTTTATGAGGTCCCATTTGTGGATTCTTGATCTTACAGCACAGGCCATTGCTGTTCTGTTAAGGAATTTTTCCCTTGTGCCCATTTCTTCGAGGTTTTTTCCCCATTTTTCTCCTCTATATATTTCAGTGTCTCTGGTTTTATGTGGAGTTTTTGATCCACTTAGACTTGGGTTTACATTCTTACAGGAGTAGAATCCCTGGTGAATAGTGGAGGATGGCAGCAAGCATAGTTGTTGGAAATAGCAAGAGGAGAGCACATATCCTTAACTGCAAGCAAGAAGCAGAGAGAGTGAAATAGAAACTGTGTGAGGGTGTGTCTTTAAACTTCCTTTTCCTTTCTCTGACAAGGCCACTCCCAAAGCCTTCCCAAACAGTGCTGTTAACTGAGGCCCTAGCATTTACATGCCCAAGAGAACAGGGGCATCTCATTCAAACCACTACAATATATTTAGTTATTGAATGGTAATTAAAGCACAATGGGTTTTGAGATATAATTCACATCCTACCAGATTCACCCTTTTAGGTGTGTGATCAGGTAGCTTTAGCTCATTTGGAGTCATGATCTAGCACAGTGCTTCCCAGTAGAAGCTCATCACTGTCATCTACCACAGTGCTTCCCAGTAGAAGCTCATCACTGTCATCTACCACAGTGCTTCCCAGTAGAAGCTCATCACTATCATCTACCAGAATGCTTCCCAGTAGAAGCTCATCACTGTGATCTACCACAGCGCTTCCCAGTAGAAGCTCATCACTATGCTCAGTACAAGCCACTCCTCATTCTGCTTCTTCCAGCCTACCAACTGTCTATGGATTTACCTCTTCTGGATATTGTATGTAAATGAAATGTATCATGTGTGGTCTTTCATAACAAGCTTCTTTCACTTAGCAAACCTGTTGAAGGTACAATCATGTTGTAGTATGGAACATAGTACTTTATTCTACTTTAAGTCCAAATAATATTCTATGGGGTGGTTTTCTATCTTTTTCTGTCTCTCTCTTGATGATAAAATTTTATGTGACCCAACAATAAAATTATAAGTGATCAAAAAACCTGAGCAGTCACATCTCATCTCTGATAATTGTTTTGACCATATTTTTGAAGGTCAGCCACTAAATTCAGGAAGAAAATATTCCAGCTCTCTTACAACTTAGCTACTTTTTGGGTTTCCAATAAAGTTGTTGACAATGGATAGATTTACAGTTTACTGTATGCATTGTTATGCTTACCTATTTGAAACTGTTTAACACCATGGCAGTGCCACAGTGGCATGACAAATGAAAAGGGGAAGATTGCCCCTTCAGTATGTAAGTACTGGGTTCTCTTGTGTAGTAAAATGTTAGTAATGGAGTTTCCAATTTCGTGATGGATTGAAAGGTGATAGCGATTAATCAATGAATCCAGGTCCCTAACATCTTTTTAATAATGAAAGAGTTGAGATTAAGCACTAGTCATCCTTAATGGAATAACTATGTAGTATGACAGGGCAGAGAATTTCAATATATTACCTTGTGATTTTGTTAGTTTGGGTTTAATTTCCTCTTGTGCATTTTTGAGGCTTCGATTCAAGCTCCAGAATAGAAACTAGAGCTTCCATGGGGACGTTTTCAGAGCTGTGTGGAAATAACTATGTCACGTATGTGTGGCTGTGATGTGATGTATGCAAGTACACCTATGTGTGCTGTCCTATAAGCCTGGAGCTCAGAGGAGGGTGCCAGGAACTTTCTTCCTCTACCACACAGCTTGTGGGGCTTGATTACTCGGCCATAAGTTCTGTACCTTCTAAAACATCCCCAACTTTAGTTCCAGCACTGGGGTTAGATGTACACACGGTCATACCACTGCCCAATTTATCTTATTTTATTGGTGTTGATATGTGTGTATTTGTGTAAGTGAGTCTCCTGTGTGTTCAGGAGCCTGAGGAGTTCAAGAGAGGACATTGGATCTCCTGGAGCTAGAGGTACAGGCAGTTGGGAAGTCTCAGATGTGCTTCTGGAAACCAACATCTGTTTGTCTGGAAGAGTAGCAAGTGCTCTTAGCTGCTAAGCTCTCTCCAGCTCCCAGACCTCTTTAAATGTATGCTAGATCTTCAGCTGAGGTCTTTGTGCTAGCTCCCCAGCCCAATACCAGGTGCTTTTAACTCTACTCGAAAGGATTGACACAGAGATAAATCTACACTGACATTGCTTAGACAACAATAAATGGTACCAGGGAACACAAGGATGTTTCTAGGATTCTTTGTAGCAAAAAATAAAAGCCTACATGAAGTTATAAGAGTAGACTGCACACAAAGATCTAGCTAAGCAAAAATTAATTACACAGAACTAAATGAACTGTTAAACGCAAACTAATTGTGGTCATTCATCCTGGAGAGTCACTGCCTCTGTTTGTAATGCTCTGGTGTATTACAAAAATATAAGGAAAACTTTTACTTCTTCTTGGATTGATCTCTAACACTCCTCTTAGTGGAAAACACCAATAAAAACTTTTTAAAATATTCTGTTTTACCTGTCTACCAAAACCTCTGTTTTGTTTTCTGATAGAGTGGTTGTTTCCAAAGATTCAATAGGGGTATTATTGTGCAATAAAGAAGATTCTCAATAAAGAAGATTCTCAGTGATCATCTTTGAAAATATGTCTAATTCATTAGTTATGATATATCCACCATTATGGAATAATAGTATACCTCCTGAGTGGAACTCGCATGCAAAACACGCCCCTGGAAGTCTGTTCTTGTGCCTGATCATGGCTGAAAGAATTACAGCTTTGCTGATAAAAAGGTCAACATCCTTGTAGGCCATACACTTTAGAAAATTTGTGAAGTATTTGATTGTGGTGGCTCTGCCTTGAATTCTTAGCATTTGTCAGGCTGAGGTGAAAAAACTGTCAGGAGTTTGAGGCCAGCCTGGGTTATATAGTTGAGTTTAATCCAGCCTGTGCTATAGAATGAAACTCTATTTCTAAATACCCAATATCTGGGGAATGTTGAAGAAAGAGGAATTAACTCCCATTTATAGATTAGTCAGATGAAATAGTATGAGAATAAAGCTTTAGGATTTGGTTTCTTAGCCTTGGAGAAAAAGTGCAAAACACCAAAAGCCTTTTTAAATCTGACTAAAACTCACTAGAGAGCCCTTGAGTAGTGACACCCTAGGTCATCACCCTAGATTTGCTGTATTTAGTGCTATACCAAATTATTGTTAGTAAATTGATTAGGCTGACACACCAGTGGGGAAGCCTACGGTGAAGCATCACCTTTACAAATTACTGTTGACCACCAGAGTTAAGAAGAATTACCTCAACACTTGGAAATAAGTAAAAAAAAAAAACCAAAAATGTTAACACCTGTCATTTTAAAATCATGGCATATCAAGACCATTTACTACTCCAAGGTTTTAAGTTTTTAAGTTGCCTAGAATTGGGTTCTGCGCTGTCCTAATGCCATGACGCTTTACTGTGGTCTTTTAAGTTGTTGCGACCCTCAACCACAAAATTACTTTGTGGCTGCTTCTTAACTACAATTTTACAAATACAATTTGTAGTGCAAATACCTGATATGCATCCCCCAATGGGGTTGTAACCTACAGGTTGA
This sequence comes from Mus pahari, assembly GCF_900095145.1. Taxonomy (NCBI): domain Eukaryota; kingdom Metazoa; phylum Chordata; class Mammalia; order Rodentia; family Muridae; genus Mus; species Mus pahari. The sequence continues at coordinate 9,572,442 of NC_034596.1, read as the reverse complement.
AAACCATTGCTCTAGAAGGCATTCACATAAGAAGTTATACATTACATTGTGGAATTTTGTCCTGTAGAGATCAAATGTTTCTGCTCATCCAAAAAGATAAAAGCACACGCTGAGGTCTCATTGCTCTGTGAGCATGAGTCATGTATCTAGCTTGACAACCTTCATCCTAATGTTTGCTTTTCTCATCCACATGCATGCATATTCATCTGTATGTATTTTTGAATTCTCTCATAAGCCAGATTTATCTGGCCAGATCCTCTACTAGCTAAGTGACATGTTTTTATTCTGAAATATTATGAAAGTTGTATTTCTAACTCTGAAATTATATTTTGACACTCTTATCTTCCTCTAGCCTTGGTATTATGCTAAGCTAAAAAAAAATCAAGTGATTTTTCTCTTTATTTATTTTCCTCTTTTTCTGATGTGACAGATTTTTGAAACTATAGCTTGATAATGCATCTTTGGTTTTGTTTGATCTGTGACAGAGGAGGTCTGTGCCTGTGTTTCCTGCTTTAAGAGGTGCCATATTTCTCTTGGCATTCTCCATGTATGGTGGATAACCCCAGAACACTTTTAAGCCACGTCTGATCAAGTGCAAAGCCCCTTTAGGGATTGACAATTACCCAGCCTTGAGAGAAAGCTTAGGCAACCTAGCTTTTTCACTCTTGGAAGGAATGTTTGCCTCCAAGGCAATGTGCTCCAAACCTGATTTAACTGCCACCATAAAAGAACTTTTAAAATATTCAATTCTTGACATTTCTTGATACTTCACTACATTTTTAATCTCTATTGGAAAGGCTTGGAGGTTTTGGAATTCATATTTCTTAATATCTTCTTAGTTCATTGGGATAGAGCTTGTGAAAAACTAAATCCATTGATGGCATCTATAGTTCTGGCTGAGCCTATGTCCTAACAGACGGTCTTACATCCAGGACACATGAACAGCTCTGCTGGCTGTCTCCTTCACAGCGCCATTTCTCATGTCTAAGCCTTGTCACACGGTGGAGTTGAGTTGCAGTCTACAAGGAGATGTGGCTGTCAATAGCAGAAGGTTAGAGTGAACCCTGGTTATGTTTGTTTGTTTAAAGGAGCCTTCAAAGAACAGGTATATGATTTTCAGTTTTGTACAGGACTAGTCCAAGAGTAGAGAGTGGAATTACCTTCACTAATGTTTCTTAGATGGGAAATATGGACTGTCGCTGAGAATGGTTTTTTCCTCACTCGGCTGACAGACGTTTTTAAGCAGCCTACTCCACTATCCCAAGCTCAAGCACACCTTCTTTTCCTGGACAATGGACCCCATGAGGATGGTAGCTATGCTTCAATGACTCTGTCCACATCACTTGCACAGAGCCTGATCCATAGCAGATATTGTGAGTATGAGGGAACATCCAGATGAATGGATTTGATGATGTTTAATCCCAGCAAATGAGAGTAAAGACCATTAACCAAATTCTTTGATCAAATTATGCAAGCTTTATTTTCTGTCAGATTTGGTTATCTTCCCAAAGTAGGATTTGTTAAAATAGCAGTAGCGTTTATATACCCTCCCCAAAAGAACCCTGAAATACTCTATGGGGTTTCAAGGATTAGGGATTTCCAGAGGAATTTTGGTTGCACAGAAACTTGGCTGAACATTTCACAATTATTTGGCAGAATATCTTATCTTATCAGAGTATGGTGTGTGGAACAAGTCAAATCCCCCCTCCCCACAAAATGGGTCAGGTCCTGGTGTACCTTGAATTTAGAAGTCCACTACCTGAGTTTAACAGGTTGCTGGGATTACAGGTCTGGAGAAGCAGCATTACCTTCTCAAAGGAATCTTACAGATTTTTCTATTTTGTATCCTGTTACAAAGAAACAAAAATGTAATACCAGTTTAGGCTCTAACTTCTAACTCCTTTTATTGGAAACTCAAAGATGATTAATGATATAGAAGGATATCTTTTCTTCCTTGGGATTAGACATGATCATAAAGGAACAGCAATAAGTAAAATGAGAAAAACAAAGATAGAAATTGCTTTATTCCGGATGTTCAAAGAGCTCAAAGTATGCACCATCTGTCTGGAGATTTTTGAAGATTACTCTTGCTGGTCAGAATTTGAGTTATAATTGACTCTTCTCTTTTTTAACTCCTCTGACCTCTTTGTTTTATGTTTTGAGACACAATCTCACCATGTAGCTTTGACTGACCTTAACCTCACAGAGCTCAGTCTGCCTCTGCCATTCAGAGTGCTAGGGTTAAAGGTGTGTGCCACATTCCTGACCTTCCAGTAAAATCTTAGGAAATGAGTTTTTAACACAAATTTGCACATCCTAATTTGAATACAAAGTTGGAGTTTAGAAATTGTGGTTAGGATCAGGTAGACTGAAAGATGAGTGATGACACATTCTTTTAATCCCAGCACTCTGGGATGAAGAGGCAGAACAATCTCTATGAGTTCAAGGTCCGCCATAGCTACATAGCAAGTTCCAGAGCTACAAGAGACCGTATCTCAACAAACAAGCAAAAGGCTGAGTGGACATGGAAGAAAGACTTTACTCTTCTATCAAGGAGAGTGAGATATTGCATATCTATGGTAACATGCATGCATTTTATTCTAGTCATCCTCACTGACCCTGTCAAGTTTCTGGAATTGTGTGACTGGTTTGGTAATTTTTGAAGAAATTCGTAGCTTCAAAATGGGTTTATTTTTAACGTCTTGTTTTCTTCTTCTGTAGCTGGAGTTCACAAAGCAAATCCCCAAGACGAGGGTGTAGACCATAACTGGTTTTCGTTGAGCACTACCACAAACTCTGGAGTTGCAGTCTAAACAAGCTGTCCTCATATGGAAAGTGCTGTTCAGAGACTAGCATTGTGGAGCCATGCTGTGCAGATTCACAGCAGTGGGAGGTGTGAGCCTGGGGTTTGAAGGAGCCTAAAGACTCTCTCTTCCCAGGATGTTCAATAAGAAGGTATCCTCTTTACCTGCTGGCACTGACAACCGATATTCTTTCCACTATCTTGCTGCTTGCAGAACATGGCTCCCACTAGAGGTTCATCTCTGTGCCTCCAAATAAGTCACAAATGCAAATCTCTTTCTTTTTATCTTAAAAACTTAAATACTCTTCAGCATGGTGAGCTCTCTTTCAGGCAAGGGTATGATCAACTACTTCATTATTGTGCTTTGAAAATAAATAAGCATTTTTAGGACTTCTCATTAATTTTTTTTTTTAAAGGAAAGGATTACCCAGCATCTGGGGTTCATTTTGGTACTCTAGTGTTAGGGTTCCCACCTAGATAAAGCTGTGCAGGCCTCAAGAAGAGTGGGAATGTGCATGAGTAGTGCTCACTAGGAGATGCACAGTGAATACCATTTAGGCAAATTTACCTAACCTGGAAGTTTGGAAGCACTTGCTGGATTTATGTTTGTTTTTAAGAACAGCAATGTAAAGAGGCATCAGTAAGTCAGCCATTTGTGTATACAAGGTATTTATATATTCATACATGTATGCACTAACTCTGTACTATACTGGAAAAGCCTGCCTACTAAGACAGAAGAGTTTGTGAGGAAGGAGGTTGGAAAATGAAGCTAAGTAGCTCTGGTTCAGTTAAAAAAAAAAGTCCTCATCTTTATTTTGAAAACTCGACGTGTGAGTTTTGAGTGATATTTTATGTATATTTCAATTTCCAACTGACTTTGAATTAGATAATCTTGAAATGTTGAATCCCAGTGGCTTTCCCTTTTGTATTTATTTTTAAGAATATTTTTTGTTGCATTGTTATATTGACTAGATCTACTTCACTATGCCATAGCAGCTCCCAAGCGTGATCAAAAGACTGAAACAGCCTTTACAATTTGAATTGCCCATTGCCCATCAGAAGGGAACACAGTGCACATAGAAGTGTAGTGTGACATTGTAGGAACCGGAAGATGTTCACAGTGAGATGGTCAGAGTGATGTTTTGGTCTGTAACTGACTGGATAATTACTATTGGTCTGGCTTCCTAGCAAGAAGCTGATACCAGAGCAGACTGAATGCTCTCCTGGGAGTGGACTCTGTACCAGGTCTGAGGTATCCTGCTCCTGCCTCTGCAAAGTTTCCTGTCTCTGACATCATTTATCAAAGAGAAGATCAATGGTGCCTAATATGGTTCCAGGTCCTAGGAGTGCTCAAAATAAAATAAATTCAATGATGTCAATGAGTGTATACATACTACAGAATTATAGAATTTGAAGGATTTTTCTATATATGTTTTTATTAGATATTTTCTTTATTTACATTTCTTTTTTTTTCTTTTTGGTTTTTCGAGACAGGGTTTCTCTGTATGGCCCTGGCTGTCCTGGAAATCACTTTGTAGACCAGGCTGGCCTTGAACTCAGAAATCCACCTGCCTCTGCCTCCTGAGTGCTGGGATTAAAGGCATGCGCCACCACCATCGCACCCAGCTTATTTACATTTCAAATTTATCAACTTTCCTAGTTTCCTCTGAAAATTCCCTATCCCCTCCCCCATCCTCCTGCTCCCCAAACCACCCACTCCCATTCCTGGTCCTGGCATTCCCCT